>NC_036257.1:17989250-17996585 GCF_002742605.1 Olea europaea var. sylvestris | reverse complement strand
TTTTTTTCACAAATCTTATTACTTTTTCCTACTTCTAAACTACATGTAGAAAATAAAATTACTTTTCAAAAATCCACTTCTCAAATTTTTTTAACAAATGAACAATAATCTTGGGGAATATTAACTTAAAAAAAATCATGTAATTTTTCCTTATAAGATCACATTAAAATTAATTTCCCACTTTTCACATCATAATACATACATATATATACAATCTTTTGGCGCATTCTTTTATCTCACGCTTTGCTGGCAGCCGCAGTGTGAGGGTTCGGTTCCTGAGATATGGAATTAGACTCTTTATAGGCTCAGTGTACAAGCAGCTCTTATTTCCTGACCTGTTAGGACACATCTCACGATTTACTTCCTTCACAAAACTCTAGGAGCGAGGTGGTGGTGGCCCTCAAGGTTGGAGTTCAAACTTTATATATGCACATATAGTAGATCTATTAGTTCAAATTATGACATCGGCATTCGAGCGTGACCGTGCATTGACTCGAATATCGAGGTGCCATAATTTGAAATATTTGAAGTATATGTCATTATTTGAAAGAAAGATACTAACACGCGTGCATATATGATTGACATTGTCACATTCAAAATTTTCTCTTTACTTTGGGGTGGGGTTGAGTTCTTAAAATCTTCTACAGATTACCTTTCCGCGTAAATGAAGTGTGGTGTAGGGGTGGGGTGGTATGGGGTTGGGGGTGTACAGTACGATATCATCCCCTATAATTAACTGAAGTTACTAAACTAACTTCTCGTACTCCTCAGACCTTTCAAAAAGAGAAGTAAAGAGTTCAAACTTTCTGTGCTCTTTTTAAAAGCCATCTAGTCCATTAATCCATTCACAAATCAAGAAAATGAAGGTACAGTTCATTTTTAATCCTATAATAAACCGCAAAAGTTATAGTATTTTCATTTAATTTTCTCTAAGAATTCGATGGAATTCTCCTAAGTTTGGTACTAAATCGTTGTTTGTTTGCAGCAAAAGATTGTGATTAGGTTGTCAATGAATGATGACAAATCTCGCTCCAAGGCCTTGAAGACTGTTGTTGGTGTATCAAGTAATTTTTACTACACCTTCTGTATTTCTCGACATGACATGACACAGCACAACGCAATGGTGGCAATTTAAGGCTTGATTTTAAATGTTCATTTTTATTTTTGGTACCTATGTTAAGGCCTTAGTTTGCGTACTAACAAACGTTATAATTTTTAGAACATCTTGAGTCGGCTGCTTTAATAGGGACGGAAAAGAACCAATTGGAGGTGGTCGGAGAAGGAATTGATGCGGTGGTTCTCACAAGGGCATTAAGGAAAAACGTGGCACACGCGGATTTGGTCAGTGTCACAGAAGACAAGAAATCAGAGGAGAAAAAGGGTGATACAAAGAAGAAAAATGAGGCTCCGGTACCCCCACCAGATGTTTGGTACAGTGTCCCTTGTTATAACGGTCATCACTACCCAATTCATGTAGTTAGGGAACCCAGCTATGATCCTTGCACCATTATGTGATGAACTAATCCAATTTCCTTTGGAAATGGATCAAAATTATTAGTCCTTGGGCTAGAAATTTCAGTTTTCTGAACCTTGTGACAAACAAATTTTATGGCTTGATCCCTCGATATGCTTTTGGTATAATTGCCGTATTTAGTTCTTAAATGTCGTCCCTCTTGCACGAATGGTTCTTAAAGTTTACTTTTGGCATCGAGATCCCTTACCTATCATTTTATGCTCTCCTACTTTTATGTAAACTGGCCTATTTTATAACGGTGGTGTTAGCGGTACATATAGTGTACCTAAGCGTGTACACCCTTCTCATATGGGATGTGGGATCCATCCGAATAAAAAACACTTATTCAGGTGGACCCCACACCCCATGTGAGGGGGGTGTACACTCTTAGATACACCCCATTATGTACCACTAGATTAATTGATTTTATAATATATGATTGGGGAATCCTTAATCCCTATCGACCTTCCTTGGATGAGTTTAAAAACTTAATAAGGATGTGTGGATGTCTTTGCTGAGAAAAATGATCAGAAAATATCGAAATGAACATTTAATGTCAACGTCTTCCACAGCAAAAATTTCCGCATTCTATATATGTGTCATTAAAAATATTCCACAGACAAATCAAATAATATTCATTGTGAAAACTGAAAACTTAGAGAAGACAAGAATTTTTCTGAATAAGAAATTGAACAGACGCAAAATTTTCAGTAAAAATTTAAATAAGATGCACTACTGACCATTAGCATCACAATCAAGGCAATCAACTAATATTAATTAAATCTACCCGAATACAAGTAAATAATAGAAAAATCACCCTGAAGCAGGGGCAGACCCACATGGAGTGATGTGGGGTCAAATGACCCTATAAAATTTTGCCTCTGTTTATTATTATTATTATTTTTTTTTTACAATCTACTTTGATGCACTCGTCGGGATGTCAAATGAAGTTAAAATATTGAATTCTTAATACCATTTTGAAGTGCTCATGACCTAATTTTTCACTCATTAATGACATGCGAAGTGGTCAACTATAGCAAAATTTATGACATGTTAAAATAGGACGTTTGAAACTATTATTTTAAAAATTTCTATAATATACTAACTTTGAAAATTCGTTTGCGATCATGTGCTATCTGAATCCACAAATCGTTTATGCCATGTAAAAGTTTGTTTCGAAAACTGCATCGTTTTCATATCGAATGGTCCAAATAGATATAGAAAATAATTAAATATGTATTAAACGTACGCTTAAAAAATAAACGTCTAACTCGTTTTTTGTTTTAAAAAATTCAATTAATTATTATTTTTGCACTATAGATTTATCAATATAATTTATATCGTTTCATTCAGAAGTCTTACATGAAATATGACGTAAATTTTTTAGGGTCGTTACGGATTAAATGCAATTTGAATTACTTTCGAATTATATTTGCTTTAAATTTGAATTTCATTTACTTCCTGAACTAAACTTGAATTTTATTTCAATTCATTTAATTTCTATATTCAATTTAATTTACTCAATGTTAGCTCAGTATTTGCCAATGAAATGATAAATAAAACTATACAAGTAGCAAAATTTATTTAATAATATTAATAATGATATAATTATACGATGTTTTCAAAGTGTCAAAATACATATAAACTTATTTTCATTGATATTATGTTGTTTATTAAAAAAATTATTTTTAAAATTTTGACCCACAATACTAAAGGTCTGGATCCGCCCTTGCCCAGAAGCATCAAGACCATCGAGCACTTCTTTTAACTAGAATTACTCGTGGATGTAATGATTTTATTTAAATTAAAAATTATGAAGAAATTGAAAAGTAGACAATAAACAGAAGGAAAAAGAATCTTTCATAAAGTTAGTTAAAAGATGATTGCAACGGGAGTCAATGGTGGAGTCGGATTCATAGCACGTTTTTCCATATACAACTCTTCCATCTCATTTCCTTTTGCACTCGGGTAATGCTATTAAGCCCCATTAAAATTGCAATCTTAATTTAAGTGGCGTTACTGTGACAATAATTGATAGGTGAAATTAAGCCCTCATTTGACCTCCATTAATTTTCATTCCATCACATTTCATTTTTCTTTTTCTTATTTTTAACCACACAATCTTCTATAAAATAATATTATACGTAAATCAAAAACTTTTCCTTCTTTTTCAATCATTCATTTAAAAAAAAAAATAATATTCCACCCATTTTCATTTCTACAAAATGGGGGCTAAATAACTCATTTAATATCACTTTTTATTTAACATATTATCTAGTGTCACCTAAACTTGAATTACAATTCCAATGGGACTACAGAGCATTATTCTTTGCACTTAATTAATAGTTATTAGGACGAACCATTAAAACAATCACCGTGTTTATTGTTCGTATTTTATCACGAATTAATAAAAATGAAATTACGATCCAAATTTATGTGTATGTGTGTGTATGTGTACTAGTAGTAAGTACGTGTTTTGCACGTTTTATGTATTGGGTGAATTATATACGCACTGCTTTTTTTAAAGTTGTTGAGATAATTGATATTATTAAAGAAAAATGTATTATTATTAAATATAATGAATATATGATTAAAACCTTTCATGGAAATGTGTATATAATGTGAAAATATGAATAAAATGAAATATAATCTTTTAAGTACAAGAACACTTCTTTGAATACAATATTTTTTTTATCAACGTCTCACGACTTTTCATTCTCTTATTTGTAGTTCACATAAATACAAATATGTAAATCGTATAAAAATATTTATACATATACAAATTATTGGAACACATAATATTACAATTAAAACACGAAAGTAGTATAGATCTAACCCTGAACGAAGAATCGAACTGTATATTAAAAAAAAAAATTATTGAAAAAAAAAATCTTTTAATAGATGCAAACAATAATTCTTACATAACTGAAATAAACTACCATGGAACAGAGTTTTGACATGATATGGACATAAATATAAAATTTAGAGAATGATAAAAATTTTGAGGCATAGTAATTCAAAAATTCAAATATTAAAAGAATTTTTTTTTTTTGACAAATAGTTGAGAAGAAAATAAAATAAACTTAAAGATTATGTAATTTGCTCAATGAAAGTTTGGAATCTTGATTTTTTGATTCCACATAAAATATAGAAAAGCAGAATCACATACAAAATGGAATTTAAAAAAAAAAATCTTGATGACGAATAACCAAAAAATATATTATACGTAATAAGTAAGTGGATTACCATAAGTTTTTATGCTTATACAAAAATAACATGAAATAATAATAAAATACTAAACACTATATTATTATTTTTTTCTGAAACACAATTAATCTACTATTATATTAAAATGGACCTTTATTTATTGTAATATTTTTTTTATGAATATGTATTATGTATATTTGGCTTCAATTTTAAGTAATTAAAATTAAATTGATTAATATAAAGTACTCTAATGTAAAGTAATGAGATTTATATTTTAAAGGAGATAAAATGAAGTAGAGTTATATTAAATTTTTGGACTTATAATATAATTGGTAATTTGTAACGATTATTGTACATTTAAAATTAAAAGCGTGGTAGTCAAAAATAAAATATAAAAGGGCACGATACCAAAGTTTCAATTATTGACATTATCGTTTTAATTCTACATATACAATGTTAACATTTGAAGCATTTCTATTTTATATCATGGGCATAAATTTTAGAATTTGTCACAAATGAATGTAAATAATGTAAACCAATAATGTTCTAAATCATGTTTGTGTTGAGGATTTAGAATTTCGACTGTCATTATTCAATTAATTAGTTACTTACTATTCAATTTTGATGAACAAAAAATATACCATTAACTATTTCTTCAAGGGTAATGAATGTGATTTTATTTCTGTGATTATTCAATTTCTTTAAAAATTGTTAACCTCGATTTTCCTTTGTGGTTATATGATTTTCATTCTCGTTGCAAGTATTTTCAATTTTTTCTTATTTCAATGAAGGAAAATCAAGAGAAGAACACATGTTCAATAATGATTAAATACAAATAAATTAGACATCATTAAAGAAGAGAAACATGTCAAATTGCAATGAGAATACAGAGTAATTTTGATGTAATATTGAAATAAGAAGATTTCTTGGAGAAGTGGGACCGAGCTATCGGAAAATGTAATGTTTCGGAGTTTATGTTGTCAAAAATCACGTTTTTCTACTTTATGGATAATATTTAATACTTATTATTATCTAGAGTTTGGTCATTATTTATAAGTATTTCATTGTCTAGAAGTTTTGTTGTTATTCATATTTTAATTATTGCATTTTAAGCATTATAACCCTACAATTTACAAAATTTATGCAAATTTTAAGTAGGGAATAATTGCCTAAGAGCCCAGATGGATTCAGTCACTAGATGAGAAAAATTAAAAGGAAAAATTCTGTTTTTTGTTAATTAACAAAGATGGAACTTGCAATTAAAAATTCTTGCATATCTGTTTCATGTTGAAAAGTGACAAATAACCAATATTCTTTGATGATACAATGAATTATATAAGGCTCAGTAGGCACATACAATGAATTGTTGGTGAAAGAACTTAAAAAGAGTTTTATAAAGATGGAACTAACAATAAAAAATATTTCAGAATAAAAAATCTTAGCATATCTATTTCATGTTGAAAAGTGACAAGTATTCATTGATGATACAATGAATTGTGTAAAGCTCACAAGGCACGTACGACAAGTTGCATTAGACGTCTTTTTCACTTAACCCTGTTTGACAATCTTTTTTCTCCTCAAAATTATTTTTAAACATATTTTTATAATAAAATATTTTACACATAAATTTAATTTTTTTTAAAAACCTTTTAACCACACATTCTCAAAAACATCATTATTTCAAAACTCACCCCCCCCCCCCCCCCCCCCCCCCCAAAAACAAAAAACTACCCCCCCCCTCCCCCACACCACCAAATAAATAAATAAACAAATAAAATTCATTGTAACGGTTGTCACATAGAGACTTAATTTTGTCGTCATGTCCACACTAGTATGTAAATCTAATTGAAAATTCAAATTTAGGAAGGTCTCCAATCCTTTCAGTTGGCCTCCAAAAATGGCTCTAACAGGTTCCCTAGCCTCGTCCCCTCGAAACCTGTGTAATAGCACCCCATCAAGAAGCAAAGGCGGTCGGACGAGAAAAGAGTCCTGCGATCGTTTGCACTCCAACGGTCAAGTCAACGGTTGGACAGAGATAGATATATAGAGTGCAATAGTATAGAGATGGGGGTTTGGCCAGAAAGTGTAGAACATACCTTATTTATATGAGTGAATCCATATATATAGAGAAATGGAAGTGAAATGGGCCAAACGGGTTAGTGGGCCGAAGTCCAAGCCCAATAAGGAGGTGATCATTTGAATATAATAATAGGCACTTCGGCAAGTGCCTCGATCGAACTCCTTAGGGCCTTGGTGGCGCCTCGACTGGACTCGTCAGAGCCTCAACTTTGGGGCTCAATTCTGATGGACCTCGTCCGAGTTCAATAAGATGGCCCAATATGAAGTGGTAATTTATAGGTGTAACACTTTCTTTTATGTACTTAGTTTGTGGTACTGTTACAAGAAGCATTCATGTGAGGGATTGCACTAGTTGAGACTCAGAATGTCCCTCGACCTCTTGTCATGTATGCAACCTGTTAGGTAAGACAGTAACACTCTAGGAAGCACAAGACATCATTGGTTAAATACCTAGGGGTGTCAACGAGTCGAGCCGAAACTCCCGGCTCAGGTTTTTTAAAAGAAGGCTTCTTTTTTTTTTTTTTTTTTCCCTAATT
>NC_036257.1:17984455-17989093 GCF_002742605.1 Olea europaea var. sylvestris | reverse complement strand
TTTTTTTTTTTTTTTTTTAAGGGGCTAGCTCGTGTGGCCAACGGGTTGGCCCTGCTCAAGCCGATTTCCCTAAATGGGGGCTCGTTTAGGGGAATTGGCTCGAGCCTTGAGCCAGGAGAAATTGGGCTTTTTCGGGCCAAGCTACGGGCGACACGAGCCGACGAGCCCGATTACCATCCTTAAGGATAAATATGAAGGACTGAACTTTTTCTTTGAATGTATTAAGGGAAATTTTTAATATTGTAGAATTCTGACTTTGTTTTATTTTGAAAGTGATTTGCAAATACTCTTTTACCAAATTTGCAGTCTAAATGACCAAACTTGATATGTTTACTTAAATAAATAATATGATATTATATTTAAGTGAATCAATCATTTAATGTTATGCAATTGTCACATAAACTAGTGTTTGACGTTTGTAGTGCTGATAAAGAAACATAAGGTCCTATTGGATTATAAATCTTTGTAGCCTGAAGATGAAGTTTCAACATTTTATCTAGGAGGCAAGGTTTCAAATCTTTTGGACCACAATCTTACATTTTTCCTTTTATATTTATTTGAAAAGTTTGTTCAATTAGTCCCAGCATTTAGGACATGTGGAAAAGTTATGTCAGCCTTTAAAATTAAAATTGTTTATTCCTATCCTGTGCGAGCTACCTCTACACAGTTGACCGTAGATAGCCGTAGCACGATCGACCATTGTTGGGGCTTCGAAACCATAAATCCTAGCTCTGTTACTAGTCTCGAATCCATATTTGACTTAATCTATTAATCCAGTCATAACTATTTTAAGGCGAGATTTCTTAATGCAATTAGGATCAAACATGGCACTATCCAAAGTCATGAATCAAGAATCCATGAAATTGGATAGATTCGAGGTGAGAAATAGATGTTTCTTTTTACTGTACTTCACATTTCATGTTAAATTCAAACTAAGACCATCTCCAACACTGCACCAAAGTTTGCCGTAAGTTTTACACCATTTTACATCAAATATTGCACAAAACTTAAAATTATCTCCAACCCTTTACACCAAAACTTGAATCAAATGAAGAGTGTTTAATTATTTTCTTCATTTTTTCGATTCCTAAAAAATTATTTATTTGAAAAAAATATTTATCTATTTATTTTACAATAATATAAACTACTAAATAAATAATTACCTGAAATTAATGAAAATACATAATTATTATTGATCACTAATTATTCACTTGTTTTATGTGTTGCGTTAAATTGAAGAAAATAATAGATTATTTTATTAATTTATTATAAATAACTACGTTAAATTTACACAAATAATAACCAAATTAAAAAATCCATAATTATGCCAGATCCTGCCGTAGACGACAGTGACAAAAAGGCCTAAAATGTATTTGATTTAAATAGGTATTTTGAAGAAAATATAACACAAATGGGACTCTTCAAACTTTTAAGGCTAGGTTGGTAGCAAAATGATTTAGACAAAAAGGATTATTTTAATACCTAAGCTCCTGTTGCTAGAATAATGTCTATTTGAGTGTAATTGCACTAGCACAAGTGATAATTTGTATATACACCAATTGAACTGGGATTTGAAGCTATATTCTTGGGAATACGCATCACTTAAAAAAGGAAAAAGATGCAGTTTGAAAAAAGACACAGTGATGAGGTAACACAATCTGCTATTGACTTTTTTAGGATTAATTACTTCATTTTTATAATTAATGAAGGTCATTCTTCACTTCAAACTCGGTTTGCCAAATTCAAAAATATGAAGAAACTTTTGGATTTTTGTTTAGATTGTAAGAGGTTAAAAGATGCTGATGATCATAGTTTATTATGGTCTTGTCAGAGTCTTGAAAATTCTCTGACAATCTTGAAGTATTACTTACCAACGCAAATAAAAAGGGTAATTGATACGTTGAATTTTTTTTGAAGAAAGTGGATGGTTATTTCCCGAATGCTCATGTTGCTTATAATAGAATTTGACTGACGATATTAATTACAATTGCATATGTAGAAAGAAGTTTCTACAAGTTGAAGTTAATCGAGATTTATCTTTGATCAACTATGTTATAAAAAGATTGAATGAATAGGTTATGTTATGAATTATGAAAAATGATTGAACAATTCATTATGCATGATGGAGATGACGTGTTATATATATCTCTTGGTGGAGATCCTGTCCACTTTTATGTTGAAAGCGAAGGAAAATGTTCTCCAAATAATCAATAAGTAAATGGAGTATGGAATGAAAAATAAAGATGGTGGCTGCAACATAAGCCTATGCGACTGCATGGACTATTTGGCCATGCGGCTGCATGGCCATAGTCCGAAACTGGGAGGCCAGTTTTGGTATAAACCATGCGACCACATGGGATTACTCCATGCGGTCGCATGGTTGTATTTTAATGATTGTTGGAGGTCAGTTTTGTTTAATTCTAACGGTTTTTTGGAGGAAACATTGCAACTTTTCATAATGATTTGGCACCAATCCCTGAGGTATTGATTCAAACCTATAAATAGGTGATGAGACGATCAATACAAAATACATAGAAATCATATTACAAACATATGATAAACATTCTTTCATTCCACAAGAAGAAACAAAAGTCTTCTTCATTCATATTCAAATTCCTTTCAGTGTCCTTCAAGTTTTGGAGAGTCACACAAGTGTTTAAGTGTTTGATTCTCTACAAAACTTGATTAATCCTACAAACTATTTGCCGCGAGGCCCTTTAAGCACGAAAATTATACACGAGAGGGCGAAAATATCGTTTGAGGACAGCGATATAATGTCGTGTTTGGGCCTTCATATTTATTTAGGTTTTTTCCATTATTTTCATCTTCTTGAATTTTCATTTCTTGGTTTCTTCTCCAAATCCCGGTGTGATAATTTTTCAACAATTTCAAACGATATTTGCCCATGGAGAACGAAACCACTTCGGCGATGATCAAGTTGATGGATTGAGATCTTGTTCGTGTGGATCGTTAGATGGCATTAAATGGTTCGATTTGTAGAAAGATATGAATCTAGCTTTTCATATTCAGATTTGGTAAAATTCAATTCACCATCTCCATGTTCGGTAAGTCGAAATTGCTTTTCAATTTCACGCATACATATGGTACGTTCTATGAATATTTTATGCATGCAATTTGAGAATCTATAGCAAATCTAAAAGGAAAATTTGAATCGGTGCATGCACGAAAACCCAATATAATGTGTTCAAAATGCAATTCTGCATTTATCACGTATTGGAATTTTTGCATCTTGGAGTAACCATGGATATGTGCAAAATCATCCTGTCAGAATTTGGGACTAAATCAATTTTTGCCGTGAATTTATACAAATGTTTTATTTATTTTATGAATGATTTAAGTCCAGATTTTCATGCACTATTCCTATACGAATTTTAAATCATGATTGGTTTAATCATTTATAGTTTTATAGATCCTATGCACGATTTATATTGCATGTTCAGTAATTCGGAAATTGGCAATATATCAAATTTAAAGTTGGCCATTTATTTTCCGGCAATTTTCAATCCTTATGTTGTATCATTCAAGATTTATGTTTGGGCCAAAAGTTTATGTACAAAGAGGAAATTAAGTTTCCATAATTCTGTTATTAGAACAAGTTTTTATGAGTTCATTAGTTGATGATCATGGGTTGCATAATTCTCTGGAATGAAAGAACTGTAATAATTTATTTCAAGGAAATCATTTGGTAGGAAGGAAAGTTTTTGCTGACACAAGCGAATAAGAAAATTTTAACCCATCTAAAGTTATCATCTAAGGCAGAATATGGATCTGCAAAAATCGTGTGGAATTATACTTATAAAACATCATTTTCTGAGTTTTGCACTTCATGTGAAAGATTGTCTGTTAGAAATGATGAAAGAAATCATAAGAATCTGATTATGCATAATGGTTGCATGTATGGGAAAGGTAGAAACCAAAATTCTATTTTGATTTGGTTTGGTTCTTTGGTACATTTTAATTGACATTATACATGCGAAATTGTTGGAAGAATGCCAACTATATGTTGAAAGTATATGAATCTTCATTTCTTTGTTGAGATAAGAGAATGACATGATATTGCTCATATGGGAAAATTCTAAAGAGTTAGAATTTTATGAAAGAAATTATTTGAACTTTCATGACCACTTCTTCTACTAGAAAATGAAAATTACATATGGATTACTTCATCTTGATGAATGTTAAAATTAAAATAAATTGGTTATTCTCACTTTGTTGTGACAATTGGAATGGTTCATATGCATGAATATTAAAGAATGCAATTCAAACCAATTGTGGTGGCTGAAGATATATTTGACCAGGGTTGATTATTCGGTGATTAATTCCAATATATGGGTTGTCACATTTGCTTGGATGATATACAAACCCACTTGGGTACCCCACATGTTTCTATAGGGCATCATTTATTGCACGACGCATTTGCCATTATGTTGGCTTATGGACTCCTAAGTGGAAGTAAAGCACATCCATATTTGTGTTTTAAGACCAGCCTATTAATATTTAATGAGTCTAAAGGATGTGAATAAATGTGGAAGGATGCCTACTATTTGTTGAAAGTACATGAAATTTCATACTCTTCTATTGGAATATGAGAATTACATGATAAATTTGATGGTTGAT
>NC_036257.1:17956708-17979415 GCF_002742605.1 Olea europaea var. sylvestris | reverse complement strand
TTTTTTTTTTTTTTTTTTAAGGGGCTAGCTCGTGTGGCCAACGGGTTGGCCCTGCTCAAGCCGATTTCCCTAAATGGGGGCTCGTTTAGGGGAATTGGCTCGAGCCTTGAGCCAGGAGAAATTGGGCTTTTTCGGGCCAAGCTACGGGCGACACGAGCTGACGAGCCCGATTACCATCCTTAAGGAGAAATATGAAGGATTGAACTTTTTCTTTGAATGTATTAATGGAAATTTTTAATATTGTAGAATTCTGACTTTGTTTTATTTTGAAAGTGATTTGCAAATACTCTTTTACCAAATTTGCAGTCTAAATGACCAAACTTGATATGTTTACTTAAATAAATCATATGATATTATATTTAAGTGAATCAATCATTTAATGTTATGCAATTGTCACATAAACTAGTGTTTGACGTTTGTAGTGCTGATAAAGAAACATAAGGTCCTATTGGATTATAAATCTTTGTAGCCTGAAGATGAAGTTTCAACATTTTATCTAGGAGGCAAGGTTTCAAATCTTTTGGACCACAATCTTACATTTTTCCTTTTATATTTATTTGAAAAGTTTGTTCAATTAGTCCCAGCATTTAGGACATGTGGAAAAGTTATGTCAGCCTTTAAAATTAAAATTGTTTATTCCTATCCTGTGCGAGCTACCTCTACACAGTTGACCGTAGATAGCCGTAGCACGATCGACCATTGTTGGGGCTTCGAAACCATAAATCCTAGCTCTGTTACTAGTCTCGAATCCATATTTGACTTAATCTATTAATCCAGTCATAACTATTTTAAGGCGAGATTTCTTAATGCAATTAGGATCAAACATGGCACTATCCAAAGTCATGAATCAAGAATCCATGAAATTGGATAGATTCGAGGTGAGAAATAGATGTTTCTTTTTACTGTACTTCACATTTCATGTTAAATTCAAACTAAGACCATCTCCAACACTGCACCAAAGTTTGCCGTAAGTTTTACACCATTTTACATCAAATATTGCACAAAACTTAAAATTATCTCCAACCCTTTACACCAAAACTTGCATCAAATGAAGAGTGTTTAATTATTTTCTTCATTTTTTCGATTCCTAAAAAATTATTTATCTATTTATTTTACAATAATATAAACTACTAAATAAATAATTACCTGAAATTAATGAAAATACATAATTATTATTGATCACTAATTATTCACTTGTTTTATGTGTTGCGTTAAATTGAAGAAAATAATAGATTATTTTATTAATTTATTATAAATAACTACGTTAAATTTACACAAATAATAACCAAATTAAAAAATCCATAATTATGCCAGATCCTGCCGTAGACGACAGTGACAAAAAGGCCTAAAATGTATTTGATTTAAATAGGTATTTTGAAGAAAATATAACACAAATGGGACTCTTCAAACTTTTAAGGCTAGGTTGGTAGCAAAATGATTTAGACAAAAAGGATTATTTTAATACCTAAGCTCCTGTTGCTAGAATAATGTCTATTTGAGTGTAATTGCACTAGCACAAGTGATAATTTGTATATACACCAATTGAACTGGGATTTGAAGCTATATTCTTGGGAATACGCATCACTTAAAAAAGGAAAAAGATGCAGTTTGAAAAAAGACACAGTGATGAGGTAACACAATCTGCTATTGACTTTTTTAGGATTAATTACTTCATTTTTATAATTAATGAAGGTCATTCTTCACTTCAAACTCGGTTTGCCAAATTCAAAAATATGAAGAAACTTTTGGATTTTTGTTTAGATTGTAAGAGGTTAAAAGATGCTGATGATCATAGTTTATTATGGTCTTGTCAGAGTCTTGAAAATTCTCTGACAATCTTGAAGTATTACTTACCAACGCAAATAAAAAGGGTAATTGATACGTTGAATTTTTTTTGAAGAAAGTGGATGGTTATTTCCCGAATGCTCATGTTGCTTATAATAGAATTTGACTGACGATATTAATTACAATTGCATATGTAGAAAGAAGTTTCTACAAGTTGAAGTTAATCGAGATTTATCTTTGATCAACTATGTTATAAAAAGATTGAATGAATAGGTTATGTTATGAATTATGAAAAATGATTGAACAATTCATTATGCATGATGGAGATGACGTGTTATATATATCTCTTGGTGGAGATCCTGTCCACTTTTATGTTGAAAGCGAAGGAAAATGTTCTCCAAATAATCAATAAGTAAATGGAGTATGGAATGAAAAATAAAGATGGTGGCTGCAACATAAGCCTATGCGACTGCATGGACTATTTGGCCATGCGGCTGCATGGCCATAGTCCGAAACTGGGAGGCCAGTTTTGGTATAAACCATGCGACCACATGGGATTACTCCATGCGGTCGCATGGTTGTATTTTAATGATTGTTGGAGGTCAGTTTTGTTTAATTCTAACGGTTTTTTGGAGGAAACATTGCAACTTTTCATAATGATTTGGCACCAATCCCTGAGGTATTGATTCAAACCTATAAATAGGTGATGAGACGATCAATACAAAATACATAGAAATCATATTACAAACATATGATAAACATTCTTTCATTCCACAAGAAGAAACAAAAGTCTTCTTCATTCATATTCAAATTCCTTTCAGTGTCCTTCAAGTTTTGGAGAGTCACACAAGTGTTTAAGTGTTTGATTCTCTACAAAACTTGATTAATCCTACAAACTATTTGCCGCGAGGCCCTTTAAGCACGAAAATTATACACGAGAGGGCGAAAATATCGTTTGAGGACAGCGATATAATGTCGTGTTTGGGCCTTCATATTTATTTAGGTTTTTTCCATTATTTTCATCTTCTTGAATTTTCATTTCTTGGTTTCTTCTCCAAATCCCGGTGTGATAATTTTTCAACAATTTCAAACGATATTTGCCCATGGAGAACGAAACCACTTCGGCGATGATCAAGTTGATGGATTGAGATCTTGTTCGTGTGGATCGTTAGATGGCATTAAATGGTTCGATTTGTAGAAAGATATGAATCTAGCTTTTCATATTCAGATTTGGTAAAATTCAATTCACCATCTCCATGTTCGGTAAGTCGAAATTGCTTTTCAATTTCACGCATACATATGGTACGTTCTATGAATATTTTATGCATGCAATTTGAGAATCTATAGCAAATCTAAAAGGAAAATTTGAATCGGTGCATGCACGAAAACCCAATATAATGTGTTCAAAATGCAATTCTGCATTTATCACGTATTGGAATTTTTGCATCTTGGAGTAACCATGGATATGTGCAAAATCATCCTGTCAGAATTTGGGACTAAATCAATTTTTGCCGTGAATTTATACAAATGTTTTATTTATTTTATGAATGATTTAAGTCCAGATTTTCATGCACTATTCCTATACGAATTTTAAATCATGATTGGTTTAATCATTTATAGTTTTATAGATCCTATGCACGATTTATATTGCATGTTCAGTAATTCGGAAATTGGCAATATATCAAATTTAAAGTTGGCCATTTATTTTCCGGCAATTTTCAATCCTTATGTTGTATCATTCAAGATTTATGTTTGGGCCAAAAGTTTATGTACAAAGAGGAAATTAAGTTTCCATAATTCTGTTATTAGAACAAGTTTTTATGAGTTCATTAGTTGATGATCATGGGTTGCATAATTCTCTGGAATGAAAGAACTGTAATAATTTATTTCAAGGAAATCATTTGGTAGGAAGGAAAGTTTTTGCTGACACAAGCGAATAAGAAAATTTTAACCCATCTAAAGTTATCATCTAAGGCAGAATATGGATCTGCAAAAATCGTGTGGAATTATACTTATAAAACATCATTTTCTGAGTTTTGCACTTCATGTGAAAGATTGTCTGTTAGAAATGATGAAAGAAATCATAAGAATCTGATTATGCATAATGGTTGCATGTATGGGAAAGGTAGAAACCAAAATTCTATTTTGATTTGGTTTGGTTCTTTGGTACATTTTAATTGACATTATACATGCGAAATTGTTGGAAGAATGCCAACTATATGTTGAAAGTATATGAATCTTCATTTCTTTGTTGAGATAAGAGAATGACATGATATTGCTCATATGGGAAAATTCTAAAGAGTTAGAATTTTATGAAAGAAATTATTTGAACTTTCATGACCACTTCTTCTACTAGAAAATGAAAATTACATATGGATTACTTCATCTTGATGAATGTTAAAATTAAAATAAATTGGTTATTCTCACTTTGTTGTGACAATTGGAATGGTTCATATGCATGAATATTAAAGAATGCAATTCAAACCAATTGTGGTGGCTGAAGATATATTTGACCAGGGTTGATTATTCGGTGATTAATTCCAATATATGGGTTGTCACATTTGCTTGGATGATATACAAACCCACTTGGGTACCCCACATGTTTCTATAGGGCATCATTTATTGCACGACGCATTTGCCATTATGTTGGCTTATGGACTCCTAAGTGGAAGTAAAGCACATCCATATTTGTGTTTTAAGACCAGCCTATTAATATTTAATGAGTCTAAAGGATGTGAATAAATGTGGAAGGATGCCTACTATTTGTTGAAAGTACATGAAATTTCATACTCTTCTATTGGAATATGAGAATTACATGATAAATTTGATGGTTGATCTCATGTCCTATTGGAATGTTGTAGCCACAATTAAGTGAGATAATCTTATGCAAAAATGTGTTTGCATAGAAATGTGATTTTGATCAACTATGAATAAGCTGAACATGTACCTTATTATTTGATGTAATATGATGCTATATTGTGAAAGTGATAAATTGCATATGATTGGAGAAATTGCAAGTCTTGTAAATCAAAAAGTATAGTCCTATTTGTTATTGAATTAAACTTCAATCATGGAACCAAATTGAGTTGATTTATGCTGGAAAAGCATTAATGGTCTATGAGAAGAACTTGATCAAAATGAATTGAACTATGAAAGAGTTGATGAACTCTAAGTTCAATTACAATTCCAAATGTAGGGGTTAACTTTAAATGCTTGTGAACTTATACGAGAAGTTCAAGACTTATGGATGCAATATTACAAGATCGCATATGAATTCCTAAGTGGGGAATTGTGGGGGTAACTTGATTTAATAATTACAGTTACTTATACCTTTTAATCATATTAAGATATCTACGAAGGGAGGAAAGGTAGAAAAGCCCTTATGATTATAATTATAAGGATGAAATACACTAAATCTAAGTGGATGAATTGGGTGAAAGCCGATCATGGCACTTGCAAAACCAATTGGAATATTTAAATAATATTTACAAATTGAATACCCATTTGTGAAATCTACAAAATTTAAAGTGAGTGACAAGTGTATTGGTTGATAAAATTCTTCCAACTGTATTTGGAAATTTATAAGTTTTGAATAAAGCTAAGTGAAAGAATTCTTGGTGGTGACAAGTTGTATCTATCAAATGAATCGATCATTGGCTAGCCATATTTTGATAGGATACTAAGTCACATGAAATAAAAAGTAAAGACTAAGTCTTAGAGGTGACGTCACAAGGAAATTATCAAATGGAGTAATTTTCGAAGAGAATTTAGCGGATCTTTTAACTAGACTACTAAATAAAATTTTAGTGGCACCTACTTTGAATAGAATGGGGTTGAAACTCTTAAACTATAAAGGTCCACCAATTGACGGCAACCATATCTGTCACTAATCAAAAGGTAATCCACGGGTTCAAAGGGTAAAAACAAGTCATTTGATATGTGGGATGGTTTCAGCATTATATAAATTCGCGATAACTCTATCCTAATTAAAATAATGCTGGTTATTACTGTAATGAGGGTTGAGCTTTAAGTTCTTAATGAAGTTCAATACTAAAACACAATTATCTCTAAAAATAACAAAGGTACTGGAAGAACTTCACCTAAACAAACTTCAAGATGGTACCGCTTCAATAGAAAGTTGGAGTTTCTCTCTTAAAAATTGTTGAAAAGGATAAGCGCAATGCCATATTAGCACTAAGTGAGATCGAGGAACTTGAGAACACGCAATGCTCGTGTGTGTGTCCTTACTGATATTGTCACGTGGAATAACTGGTTCAAACCTTCACGCTACCTTTGATTCTGACTTTACTTTGTTTGTATTACACTATGGTTAGATTCAAATCGAAAGATATTTAATCCTTATACATGAGTATTGTATACTTTGAATATGAGAGTTTATTGAATTTTGAACAAGTGGGGGATTGATGGAAAATGTTGTTCAAATAATCAATAAGTAAATGGAGTATGGAATGAAAAATGAAGATGGTGGCTGCAACATAAGCCAATGCGACGGCATGGACTATTTGACCATGTGGCCGCATGGCCATAGTCCGAAATTGGGAGGCTAGTTTTGGTATAAACCATGCGACCGTATGGGATTACTCCATGCGGTCGCATGGTTGTATTTTAGTGATCGTTGGAGGTCGTTTTGTTTAATTTTGGCAATTTTTTGGAGGAAACATTGCAACTTTTCATAATGATTTGGCACCAATTCGTGAGGTATTGATTCAAACCTATAAATAGGTGACGAGATGATCAATACACAATATATGGAAATCATATTACAAACATATGATAAACATTCTTTCATTCCACAAGAAGAAACCAAAGTTTTCTTCATTCATATTCAAATTCCCTTCAGTGTTCTTCAAGTTTTGGAGAGTCACATAAGTGCTTAAGTGTTTGATTCTCTACAAGGCTTGATTAATCCTACAAACTATTTGCCGCGAGACCCTTTAAGCACCAAATTTATATACGAGAGGGGGCAAATATCGTTTGAGGACAGCGATATAATGTCGTGTTTGAGCTTTCATATTTATTTAGGTTTTTTCCATTATTTTCATCTTCTTGAATTTTCATTTCTCGGTTTCTTCTCCAAGCTCCGGTGTGATAATTTTCCAACAGAAAGTGTTTCCATTGGATCCTTTCATGTTGTTATGAATGGCATTGTTGTGATTTGCTCGGTTGTAATTTTGGACTAGGTGTTGGCATCTTAGCAAATCGCGGTCGGAGCAAGCACCACGAACCTCAAGTTTCCTAGTTATGTCATCCTGGGGAACCAAATGAGCTTCCAAGGAAGTTTTTCTTCTTCTTAACTCCCTTTTCCATTGTATCTTTTGAACTACGGCTTTAATTTCAGTCGAAAATAAATTTTAGTGACCTATATACTGGCCAGATTCTAGAGTAGATATCGAATATTTGAAAGAAGTTGGAGATTCCTTAAATGTATTCAGTATCATATAATTTCCCCCTCCTCCCCTTCTTAGATGCATTGGTTCCTTAATTTAAAGAAGAATTTAACAGTTTTTTTTGCTCTGCAGGGTGAAAGACTTTCTAACAAAACATTGCCAAATAAGAAACAATTCCTAACAAAGCCGCCAATGCATCAGTTGAAGCGTAGGGATTAAAGTTTAAATATCTCATTCAACGTTCTTTAAATTCATAAGAAAAATCTTGATTGTTAGAAGACTGATGGTCAATAGTATCTTCTCTTCGACTTGATTTATCACTTCACTAAGAGTAAGCATCGTAGCAACCTATGCGGAGACACAAAGAACTACAAAATAAGATTTTGATTCACGTTGTGTTCTATTCAATTCAGTATTAGGCACTTCAATGTCATGTCCTCATATTTTTGTTATAGTCAGCCTTTTGAAAACTCTTCTTCCAACTTGGAGTCTGGTTGCGATTAAATAAGCTATCGTGACCACTGGTGAGAATTTCGTACCAGTCACAAATCATTCAATTATTATCAGAATTTCCTCATTAACTTGTGATCTTATATTCATATTATATCACAACAAAAACGCGTGATAATGCTTTAGAGCCATTGACAAATGCGTATCACTCAAAGGCTATACCATTTTGTTATGGAGGAGGACGTGCAACCAAAATGCGATGGGTCCCGATTTGGTTTACAATTTAGCAGTTAAAGATTACTTGAAGCCTCTATGCTCAGTCGGCCATAATCAAATGCTAAACAAGTTGGTCTTAGAAGAACTATGTACATGCCCTACGCCCATTAGTCTCCGTTAAAATATGATAAGAAGAAAGCAAGAAGGAAGCTCGTTGCCAGCAGAGATTCCAGAAAAGTCAAAGAACAGTTAGCTACGCATTGAATTTTAGAAGAATCAGCTAAAGAATTTTGTGTGTGTGTGTGTGTGTGTGTGTCTATATATATATATATATATATATAAAGTTTGTTAGAAATATTCATTTTCTTCAATTATATAAGAGCACTACCAGTTTGTATTTTGATATGAAAAAGAATACACACTGAAACGTTCTCCCCCATATGTAATTCATTCTCTTTTGTTAGCTTTTCTTTTGTGGTATCAGAGCCACCATGGCTCAAGAGGATTCCAACTCAAATCAAAATCAAAATCTAAATCTACCACTAAACACAGAATAGGAAAATTCTACCAACACAAATCAGAATCAAAACATACTTCCAGATCCAAATTCTATTGATCCATCCCAGCCATATAGTCCATATTTTATTGGTAACAATGATAGTACTGGAGCACTGCTAGTCACTCAAATGCAGGATTCTAGCAACTATCATTCTTGGGCAAGATCAATGAGAAGAGCTTTTTGAATAAAAAACAATTTAGGCTTCATAGATGGGACTATTTCTAAACCTGCCGATGCAAACAATCCATTGTTAGACCACTGGTTGTGTTGCAATGACATTGTCATTACCTGGTTGCAAAACACCATGTCAATAGATATAAAGTCAAGCACGCTTTATTCTGAAATCGCTCACCAACTTTGGCTAGAACTTGAGCAGTGATTAGCATAGCAAAATGCGCCCAAATTTTATGAGATAAAGCAAAGCATTATAGGTTTACAGCAGAACCAAGATTCTGAAAGTATGTATTTTTCAAAACTCAAGACTCTCCTTAATGAATTGTTAAATTATGAATACATCCCAAACTGTACTTGTGGGGGGCTAAAGACTATGGTGAGCAATCAAGACAGGGATTGGATGATGAAATTTCTCGTGGGACTTAATGACTCATACAAGAGTTTTAAGGCCCAAGTCCTTCTGATCAAGCCCTTTCCCAGCCTCAATGAAGTATATTCCATTGTCCAACAAGAAGAAAAGAGAAGGGAAATCTCTGGAGATATCCCTGCCAATGATACTATGGCCCTCATGGCAAATGCTACTACCATAGATGCAGGAAAACATAATTTGATGTATAAGAAAAAGTACTACTGTTCTTTTTTGCAAAATGCATAGGCATTCCCTTAAGAGATGTTTCAAAGCCAACTCAGACAAACTAGCACGTAATTACTGTAACATGCCTGGTCATACAACTGATAAATGTTACAAGTTACATGGCTATCCACCAAGGAACAAGTTATATGAAAAACTAAAGTCACTGCATCCTCTGCCAATCAAGCAATCACTCTTCGACAGCCCAGCCAAGAGCAGCTCAGTAGCAACACCCAAATGTCTTTAACTCAAGAGCAATATGCTTAGCTGATGGCCTTGCTCAAACCACAAAACAACTAGCTTTTCACATCCTCAGCCAACCAAGTGACAACTTGCATACCTTCCTCTACGAATGATGTTGACATTCTAAAGATCTCTGGTATTTCTCTTTGTTTTGTTTTTCCGTGTGCAACACAAAACTAAGAAATGTTTCTGACACTACTTGGATTGTGGACACTAGGGCAACTGATCATATGATCTGTTCCCCAACCTTCTTTACCACCATTAAGGCAAAAATTGATCACTCAGTTGCTCTCCCAAATGGGGACTTTATTAGAGTCACTCATATTGGAACAATTAAATTAAGTGAAAGGCTAATCTTATATGATGTTCTATGAGTACCTTCTATTTCAATTTGATATCTGCCAGAAAATTGTCACAAACCTCATATTGTTGTCTCATTTTTCTTCCTAAAACTTGTTTTGTGCAAGACCTTTCCACTTGGAAGACGACTGGAATTGGTGAAGTGAGAAATGGCCTATACCACCCAATGCAGAATAAAGTCCCCTCTATAGCCTCGAATGATTTTCTACCTTTTCTAGCCAAGAAATCCACCAAATTAGCTTCTGTCATCAGCAGCCAAGAAGTCACCAATATCTGGCACTACAGATTAGAACACCCTTCAGATTCCAGATTAGACCTTTTAAATTTTAATCATCTACCTAAAGAAGCTAATACGAAGACACCTTGTCCTATCCGCCCTCTAGCAAAGATGCATAGGTTGCCTTTCCTCATTAGTAAGCATAGGTCTCAGAAATGTTTTGAGTTAGTCCATTGCGAGTTATGGGGACCTTCCTTAGCATTGTAGATTATTTTAGTAGATGTACTTGGTTAATGTTGCTGAAGTTTAAATCAGATGCTACTAGTATTTTACATAAATTTTATGCAATGATTGAATATCAGTTCGATTCCAAAATCAAAATAATTAGGACTGACAATGAAAGTGAATTCGAAATGAAACATTTCTACTATGACAAGGATATCATCCACCAAAAATATTGTGTAGAAACCCCTCAACAAAATGCTATAGTCGAGAGAAAACATCATCATATCCTAAACATTGCAAGGGCTTTAATGTTCCAGAGTGGAATTCTAATGAAGTACTAGTCTGATTGTGTTCTTACTGCAGTCTACCTCATAAAATAGAACTCCTTCTCCACCCCTCAAAAACAAAACACCTTTTGAACTCTTTTCAAAGCTAAACCTACATACTCTTAGCTTAAAGTCTTTGGAAGTTTAGCCTATGCCTCTACACTCGCACACAATTGACATAAGTTTTATGCTAGAGGAAGGAGATGTATGTTTTTAGGTTATCCTTTTGGGATTAAGGGCTACAAATTGCTAGATTTGGATTCAAACAAAGTTTTTATCTCTTGAAATGTTGTTTTCCATGAAAACATCTTTCCTTGCAAAACCTTTGATATTGTCACTCAACCATCTTCACCAATCTTGAGTGAAATTTTTTTTGATAAACCATCAACCACTAATATAGATTGTGCTATTGAGCAAACTTCTTCTACCCATGATCAACCTTCAAAGGTCTTAGACCAACCAACTACTTCACTAAATTCATCTGACGAACTTGAGAATTCTGTAGAATTACCTCAGAGTAATCCCACAAGTCCTCACTTGCCTCGAAGGTCCAATAGGGATAGAAGACCACCTTTATATCTACATGACTTTGTATGCCAACAAGTCTCCTCACTTCCCAATTCATAGAAGCCCAACAAGGAGAGAGGTCATGGAGATCAAATAGTCCTTTCCCTTTATGTGCTACTTTATCTTATCAAAGATTGTCTAATCCACATAAAGCTTTTGAAACTTCCATATCAACACACAGAGAACCTAAAACATATCAAGAACCTGTTAATTTTGTGGAATGGCGTAATTCTATGAAAGCTGAAATTATTGCACTAGAGATGAATGACACTTGGGTTATGACTAATTTACCTCCTGGAAAGGTTGCCATATGCTGCAAGTGGGTTTATAAAATTAAGTTCAATGCAGATGGGAGTGTGGAACAATACAAGTCTAGGCTTGTGGCAAAAGGGTACACACAACAAGAAGGGTTAGACTATCATGAAACGTTCTCACCTATAGCAAAACTAGTAACTGTGAGGACTTTGTTGGCTATTGCTGCAATCAAGGGTTGGTTCCTACACCAATTAGACATAAACAATGCATTCCTACATGGAGACTTAGATGAGGAAGTGTGTATGCAACTACCTCTTGGATATTCCAAGGATCATGAGTCAAAGGTTTGTAAACTTCGCAAGAGTCTATATGGACTCAAGCAGGCCTCCAGACAATGGCATTCTAAGCTGTCTTCATTTATTATTCAGCAAGGTTTTCAGCAATCTAAATCTGATTATAATTTATTTACAAGGAATACCAAGGACTCTTTCACAACCATATTGGTCTATGTTGACGGCATTGTAATAGCAGGCAATAGTATGCAGGTTATTGAAACTTTAAAATCATCTCTTGATGCCATGTTCAAGATTAAAGATTTGGGGGTACTAAATTATTTTCTTGGAATAGAAGTAGCACGATCAGAAAAAGAGATTTATATTTGCCAAAGGAAGTATGCTCTAGATATTCTTGCCGACTCTGGAGCCATTGGAGAAATACCAACCGAAATACCATTGGATCAACACTTCAAACTTTCCAAAGACCAGGGTGAATTACTCCCTAATCCTTCCATTTATAGGAGACTTATTGGGAGGCTCCTTTATTTAACAATGACCAGACCTGATCTTGCATACTCAATACAACTTTTTAGCCAGTATATGCAAGCCCCCAGAATCCTACACCTGAATGCAGCTCATAAAGTATTGAGGTATATTAAACAAGCTCCTGGATAGGGTTTCTTTTACTCCTCTACATCTGATCTACATCTCAGATCCTATTGTGACTAGGATTGGGGGGCATGTCCAGACACCAGGAGATCCATCACAGGCTATTGTGTTTTCCTTGGGTCATCTCTAATTTCATGGAAATCCAAGAAACAAAACACCATTTCTAAATCTTTTGTAGAAGCTAAATACGTGGCTATGGCTAGTGTTTGTTGTAAGTTAAGTTGGCTTAGGTATTTGCTCCATGATTTGCAAATTGATCATCCTCAAGTGGTATCATTAGCTTGAGATAATCAAGCTGCTCTACACATTGCCGCTAATTCGGTCTTTCACGAAAGAACCAAACACATTGAACTTGATTGCCATTTGATCCATGACAAAATCGAAGAATGGAGCATTGCTACTGAACATGTGAGTAGTGACACTCAGACTGCAGACATCTTGTCTAAACCTTTTGCGTCGGCATACTTTTATTCTTATTTATCCAAGATGTGAGTAGAAGATATCTACTCTCTATCTTGCGGGGGGCTGTTAAAATATGACAAGAAGAAAGCAAGAAGGAGGCTCGTTGCCAACAGAGATTCCATAAAAGTCAAAGAACTGTTAGCTACGCATTGAATTCTAGAAGAATTAGCTAAAGGAATTTTTTCTTTTACTCCTCTACATCTAATATGCAACTCAAATCCTACTGTGACTCGGATTGGGGGGCATGTCCAGATACCAGGAGATCCATCACAGGCTATTGTGTTTTCCTTGGGTCATCTCTAATTTCATGGAAATCCAAGAAACAAAATACCATTTCTAGATCTTCTGCAGAAGCTAAATACAGGGCTATGGCTAGTGTTTGTTGTGAGTTAAGTTGGCTTAGGTATTTGCTCCATGATTTACAAATTGATCATCCTCAAGCGGCATCATTATCTTGTGATAATCAAGCTACTCTACACATTGCTGCTAATCCAGTCTTTCATGAAAGGACCAAACACATTGAGCTTGATTGTCATTTGATTCGTGACAAAATCGAAGAGGGAAGTATTGTTACTGAACATGTGAGTAGTGATACTCAGATTGCAGACATTTTGACTAACCATTAGCATCGGCATACTTTTATTCTCATTTATCCAAGATGGGAGTAGAAGACATCTACTCTCCATCTTGCGGTGGGCTGTTAAAATATGACAAGAAGAAAGCTCGTTGCCAGCAGAGATTCCAGCAAAGTCAAAGAACTGCTAGCTACGCATTGAATTCTAGAAGAATCAACTAAAGGAATTTGTGTGTGTGTGTGTGTGTATATATATATATATATATATTAGGCTCCAAATCAGTTATGAGTGGAAGAATTAATTTTTTTGGTTGGAACCGTTTTGTATAGCTAGTGTAGAGTTTGTTAGGAATATTCCTTTTCTTCAATTAAATAAGGGCACTACCAGTTTGTATTTTGATATGAAAAAGAATACACCGTGAAACATTCTCCCCCTTGTGTAATTTGTTCCCTTTTGTTGGCTTTTCTCAACTCAAACTACACCTTGATCATAGTCCTGAACCTCAAGGGCTCGATAATTGTTAAGAATTTTGTTGGCTTGCCAGGTATTTATGAAGCTAGTATTCGCAATCTAGCCGGAATATCAGTTCTTGTCAATCCGGACACTCTGAAGTTCAAAGAAATTGGTGAACAGAAAACATTCATACTCTCTCGAGGCCAGGAAATCCAATGCAGCTGGGGATTGTATTTGGTCAGTCAAATATATGGTAAATTAATACTCAAAATTCACTAAATAAAATATTATTTTAATCATTTTCTTAATTTAGTACTTACAAATCAGTTTTTACTACTCTAGTTGCTACGTGTACATCAAGGTTTACATAAGAAATTACATAATATTCACATAGTATTTTACCATTTATCGGTTTAAAACATAGTCGACTTTTTCATTCATCTTTTTCCTTCACATCATTTTTGATAGCTGCTTATGTATCATTTTTATGTACAAGTAACAAAATCCAATTTAAATTAGGCTTACGATAGAAAATTTTAATATGGTAGAAAATTTATCAAGTTAGTTAGAGATTTGAAACATTTGCTAGGTGAAATTTATTTTAAAAAATTCTTATTTTACTACAATCTTCACTATAGGAATCGTTCCTAAGAGCGATTTGATTATATATGAAAAATTGAAGTATGGCAACCGGTCGAGGTTGGGCGCCTAGTTTATTTACATTATCTATTTTATTTAAATTTAAACACATAAAAGTAATGATAAGAAATCGATTTAACTCTTGTTTTATTATCCTTTTTGGCACAACACAATTCTTAGAGGATGTTTGGTGGTACTTAAAATTAGATTTTTTAAATAAATTACGATAGAAGTTTTTGAAATGTGTAGTTAAAAAGTTGTGCGACCATGAAATATGTGATTAATATTGATTGTAGTGATGGCAACGAGGCAGGTTTGGGGCGGGGCACCCCTCATCCCGCCCCGTCCTCCCTGTCGGGGTAGGGACGGGGCAACTTTTTGCCCTGTTGTTGCCCCGTTTAATTTTTTTTTTTTTACATTTTCAAAGTTTCAAATTATGTTGTTATTAGAGAATAAAATACAAATTTAAAATTAGTTTTTAACAGGTGAATTGATTAGAAATAAAATTATTTTTAATTATTATTGTTATTATTATTTTTTTTTTCTTCACTGGGCGGGTTCCGGTCGGGGCGCGCCCCACCATGCCGTCCCGCTAACCCATTTGGGACGGGACGGATTTTATTGCCATCTCTAATTAATTGTTTGATTTTAATTTAAATTAAAATCAGATTTTAATATAAACCAAACAAATGATTTTTCCAAAACAAGAAGACCTCTTTATATTTGACGTCATTCCTTCTCGAGAAAGAAAGAAGATCCAAAAAGGAAAGGAAGGAACGATAGAGAGTCACGGGCTCGTTTCTCCATCCTTCTTCGTATTATAAAATCCATCTGTGCCCAGAATCGAAATCCCATTTTTATTTTTTCATCATCTTTTATTCGATTGAATCGTTTCTTTGATCTCTCGTGTTATCGACATAAATTTGATTTAGAACTTCAAATTTGATACGGATATACGATGTCATATGCTTATCTCTTCAAGTACATCATCATCGGTGACACAGGTAATTGTTCTCTCCATTTTTGATAGTTTTATTACTCTTTGTTTGTTTTATACGATTTTATTGGGTGTTTGTTTTGTTTTGTATGTTAATTGTGTTAATTGGCTATTTGCTGGCTTTGATTTTGCTTCCTTCGGATCTAGAATTGAGAAGCGGGGCTTAAAAAATTTTAAATCTTGATATATGCGATGATGCAAGAAAAAGCAAAAAAATTGATTTAAACAGATTTGTGTGGACTTAGGGATGGCAATGGGCGGGGCGTCTACACCCTCGGGATTGCCCCTCACCGATCGACGTTTAAGGCAAGGGGTAATCTCCCATGCCTTGTTTACTGTCCAGATCATTTTTTTTGTTTATTGCTGGTGAAATCTTGGGGAATTTGGGTTAATGGACTCGAGTAATTGTTTCAGGCTTGTGCATAAAAAAAGTAAAAAAAATTGAATTTTTTACAAAACTATATAAACTGGGCAGCAAAACCCCGCCCCGTTTGGCTTGGGTAATTGGTTTGGATTTGTAAAAGTTAAAAGTTTTGATATTTTTTAAAAATGAATATATAGGCGGGGCCAAAACCCCCCACTGTTGGGTCGGAGAATTCCAGCCTTTTTGGGGAGGGCACCAGCATGGCTCGGGTTTTCCGTGTCAAATTGCCATCCCTATGTTGCCTGAAAATTTGATGATACTTAAGTTTGCTTACTCTTCTTTTTTGTCATCTGTCTTGGTTTGTTGTAGCCAATTTTTCCCATATGATAATAGAATCTAAGTTATGAAGGGTATAGATCGAATAGGAGAAAACATCGGCTGTAAGAATGAGGTTGTAATTTGCTTTGTTAATTAAGGAGGAAGGTATGTTTAGAATTTGGTCATATTGATATGGGTGAATTTCAAAATTCAAATGTTACTTTCCTTTTGTGTTTTTTCATTTTTATATACGTTCTGAATCCTTAAAGCTTAACAAAAGTATAGGAAATGTTTTTAAGATATGCATTTCAATAACTTGATGTGTAGAGGAAACAAATTTTATCTACAGACATATTACATTAGGTTTCTTTGAGGTACATTTTCTCCTAATGTAGATCTTGGAACAAACTTTTTGGGTTGAAAATTTTAAGGTTTTTTGTTTGCTTTGTCGGTTGTGAAGTCTCATTGCCGGAGTTGGCATGTGTTCAGGAGTAAGGATATGTATAGTGTATAAGTTTCATAACAGATGGAGAATATTGTTCAGTATATTTAGCATGAGGATGGCTGAATGAGTAGTATTTTTTATGGGCTTGAACATGTCTTGCAGGTGTTGGGAAATCCTGTCTCCTTCTGCAATTCACCGACAAACGCTTTCAGCCAGTTCATGACTTGACTATTGGTGTTGAATTTGGGGCTAGAATGGTTACAATTGATGGAAAACCTATAAAACTACAGATTTGGGACACGGTTAGTTTACATACTTTGAACTTTGTTTTCCTGTGATTTTTCCAATTTGAAATCCTTGAACAAGCTTGTGTTTCCCCAAGAAGAATTTTTGTTTTCGTCACCTCCTATTTGGATACACTTCAATACAAGTTACTGCATCCACGAGCATGGGTGGAGCCAGAAAAAATCGTTGGGTTGGGCTGATTTTCTTAAAAATCCAATGAACCACACCATAAGATATAGTCTGTTGCACGAGATCTAATTTAAAAGGCTATGCTCATGATACTCGGGACAAAACTCAAGCATCTATAAATTTAGATGTCAACCCTAAGATGTCCTTCTAGATCATCATAGCTTTCCCTGCCAAATAGAAAATTGATGCCTTCTCTAGGAAATATACAGTGATTGAAGCATGATAAGCACGAGCAAATGATATATACCCAATCAAGACTAATAAATTACCTAATGAGCACTCTTTCAAGACACAAGTCCCAAAGAACTTTGACAACCAAGATTCCAAACAACTGAAAATTTTGGCCAAGACACAAAGAAATGCATGATTGTGTGAAACTGTTCTCAAAATACTATTCAAATTTGGTATCAATCTTCTATACCAACACATTCTAATCTCTCCTAAAGTGAGAAAACCTCCCACGAATAAGAAATTCACTTTTTTTACATACACGTTTGACTCACTTCAATTATATACCTATAATCATATTAATTTATAAATAAACGAGTTTTTAAAAAAGTACTTTTTTTCCCTGACAAAATTAAACATATGTTTGAGATTCATTTTTCTCAAAACTCATTTTTTTCTAAAAAAATTTTCAGCTACACTTTCTTTAATAAAATGATTTTATAAGTAAATCTAAACATTTTCTCTATTGTTTAATCACACATTCTTCAAAAAATCACCATTCCAAAACCCATTTTCTACCAAAAATAGGGGCATAAATATAGAGAATGTTACTTATTTTGGTGATATCTATTTCATAAGTTTTTTTTACTTATAAGTAATAAATATTTGAAAACATGGATAGAAACAAAATAGTAATTACTTTTAAGCTTAGCCAAACATGTAGCATCTCCTATTATAGTAAGTCATTTATTTTTAGTCTAACATGAATGAATAAATTAATTATTATAAAATTTACTTATTTAATTACAATTGAACTTTCTAAACTTAGTCAAACATGAATGATATAAAACATCTAATTTGATAATGAATTATTCACGTTACATGAATGTGAATTAAATGAATAGATAATTATTATGGATTATTTGGTTAAATTTGGACAAATCAATATTGGGCTTACGCTGCTATTGAGTTTGACTGGGCTAAAAAGAATTTTTGGGTGGACTTGAGAATTTTTTATTATTGTTTTTAATCCTGGCTATAGCCCAGGCTCGCCCCCCTTCCATCCACCCATGTCCATGAGTTACTAATTCCTTAACATGTCAGGCTGGTCAAGAGTCATTCAGATCTATTACTAGGTCTTACTACAGAGGGGCTGCAGGGGCACTACTAGTTTATGACATCACAAGGTACTGTTGCTATTTTCATCTTTAAAGATTTTATGCAAAGGTTTTACTTTTATTGAAGTGCTTCAACGTTATTTTTCCAAGTAATGCATGGAGTGGCAGAATGTTGTTACCCTATATGCAGTTTATACAGTTTATTTATTTTTTTGTCATCATTCTCTTTCGTTGAAACAAAGGTTATTGAACTCACTATTTTCCTCTTTGCATAAATATATCTTAGGAGGCTTACATGCCCTATCTTTTGTTAAACCAATCATAACCCAATGTCTCTTGGAATTTAAATGCAGATTTGCAGCATGAAAATTCATTATTAATGTAGCATTTTTCTTTTATAAAAAGAGAAGTAAACATAAAGAAGATTATAAATTAATATGTTAATCTTTGCAAGACGACTTTGTAGTTTTTTCCTTCTTATTTTGTGGAAACTGCTGACTTATGAGACATAGAACAAGGAAGGTAGATTTGTAGACATCAAGACAGGGAAATCACTCAACTATCTATCAACTTATTGAGCTTTATAACTGAATGTTGCATCTTTTTGTTTATTGCATTACGACTTTTAAACATATCATTATCTCTGTTACTGAAAATGTGAATTTATTTTGTACATTGGCTATGGTTATGTCAATATGCTGGTGGAATGGAATGATCTTATTGTTAATTTTTCAGGCGGGAAACTTTTAACCACCTTGCAAGTTGGTTGGAGGATGCAAGGCAGCACGCAAATGCTAACATGACCATAATGTTGATAGGAAATAAGAGCGATCTGGCTCACAGAAGAGCAGTCAGCACAGAAGAAGGGGAGCAATTTGCAAAGGAACATGGCTTGATCTTTATGGAGGCCTCTGCCAAGACTGCTCAGAATGTTGAGGAGGTGACAATTATTTCCTTGGTAGATTTTAAATACACACACTTATTATCCCAATGAACTGTGTTCGTAGCATGCTTCCTGAGATTCGTTAAATTCAAATTGCAGGCATTTATAAGAACTGCTTCCATGATCTATAAGAAGATTCAGGATGGTGCCTTTGATGTATCAAATGAGGTGCGTAAATGTTCCGAGTTTACAACATGAGATTAGCATAAAGTGGTTTCATTGTTATATGGTCAATTCACCTTGTTTAAAAATCTTAGTCCTAATAATTTTGAGAGAGGTTTGGAGCTGTCTGAAAGAAGTAAAATCTACACATTTTATAGGACCCACGTCTTATTATCCACACATTTCTCAAAACTCACAATTTATAAGCACATAAAAGCAATGCCAAACATATTATTAGTAGAATATAACATGAGATGACAGTTCTTCACCAAAATATGTTTTTCTTGCCTTTTTGCAGTCTTTTGGAATCAAAGTTGGATATGGCGGAATCCCGGGACCGTCAGCTGGAAGAGATGGGGCTACTTCCCAAGGAGGATCTTGCTGCGGTTGAGTGGGAATTGATTCTATAAACAGATCTTGTGAAGGTTGTTTGTTCTAGTTTTATGCATTGGTTTTTAGAGTGTCTTACTATCCCAAGATTATTTCCTATTTGGTTTTCTTAATTATGAAATGTGTAAAAACAGTAAAAATGATAACATTAAATACGTTTGTACATCCTGACTTTTATTTCTTTATTTTTAATTACATGCTCAAGTTTTCTATTTATCACTAATGACATTGAGAAATTAGGTATAAAATATTAGAATAATTTGACACTAGAGGCCACTATTTCACAGGGCCTGTACAAACTAGACACATGCCGAGTGATTATTAAAAATAAAAAAATAGATTCACCATTTCCCTTGCATGTGTGAGTGGTCTGTACAGTCAGTTCAGTTCAAAATATTAACCATATTGGTATGAGACACTTCAACCATAGCCAATCAAGAAATCTTTTTTTTGGGCCTATCACGATCCAAATTAGGACCTATTACCTTTTCTGTACAATGTAAACTCATTAGGTGGTGTACCTCATCCATTATAAGTCCATAATTTACCTCACGATGTGAGAATTTGTTCATGCAATCTCAACAACTTCCTCTTTGGCACGTTATAATTACATTAAAACTATCTGATTTTAATGTACAACACCTTCGCTATACGTTACCGAGCATAGGGATGGCAATGAGGGTCGAGAGCGTGTCAACATGTTCCGTGCCCTGTCCACCAAGTTTGCCACCATCCATAACCGAGCATAGGGATGGCAATGAAGGTCGAGAGCTTGTCGACATGTCCCATGCCCCATCCACCAATTTTGCCACCATCCCGATTGCCACCTAAGGCGGGGTAGGGATGGGATACCTCATTTATAATTTATTTATTTATTTTCTTATAAGTTCTATGAGGTTTTTAAATATTTAAATTATTAATTTCTTGATTATATTCATAATAATAAAAGTACAAAATTTGTACTAATGGATTAAAAATGAGAAGATTCGCATATCTACTAATAACCTATTCAGATATATAAAACTCCATATTTACTAACGACAAGTCGTTTCATTAAGGAGGTGTTTGATAGGCATTTTTATGTAAAAATGTATTTTAGAATAGTAAATTGATGTGAAATATGTGGTTGAAAAATAAAGAAAAGTTTTTTATTTATGTGTAATATTATTTTAACAAAGAATGTGTGGTTGAAAAGAAGAGAGAAAAAAAATGCATTTTGAAGAAAATGACTACCAAACGGGTTCTAAATTTATCTTGCAACATTTACATAAAGAATTGGATATGAAATTTCTTAAATTTATTTATTGTCAAAGTATTTTATTTATTTATTTTTGAGGTGGCGTGGGGGGTGCGTGTGGGGATTTATTGTAAGGGAAATTTTTTAATGAAAATTCATTTTTTTCCCCTAATGATTTTTATTTTATTTTTTATCTCCTTTGGCTCCGCCTCTAATTGAGGCTTTAGTACGGGATTCATCTGGTCCCGCATATAAAAACTACAAATCGTATTTTAATAATGAAGTTTATAAATAATGTAGTTTTTTTTTTTTTTCATGACAAAAAATAAATATTTAATTCAATGTCTAAAATATGATAATTAAAAAAAAATAAATAAATGTGGTGGGTACCCACCCGCCCTGCCTTCGGTGCACAACCTCCGCCCTGAAACCGTCTGCCACCCCGTTCAGGTGGATATCGATGGAAATTTCCATCATAACGGAATAATCTATGTCCAAAGAAAACAGTCAATGAAAAACATCGCATGAATTTCAATGAATTCGTAATCGTTTGACAAACTGGCAGACCAATCCCATGTGGCGATATGGCCGTTAAGCAGCAGTCCTTGACTTTCCACAGGTTAGTTTCTTTCTCGCTGCCTATTTTCTGGGTTGGTTCTTACTTTTCCATTTTCAAAATTTTCAGAAATTATGCTGAAATTCTAACCCATTTCGCGAAAATAGAATTTAGCAGTAAAAGAGGGTGGTCCCACATTTTTTTAGCTGAAATTCTAACCCATTTCGCGAAAATAGAATTTAGCAGTAAAAGAGGGTGGTCCCACATTTTTTTAGCTGAAATTCTAACCCATTTTTTCCAGCTTTGATCTTTATTCTTGAACTAGACGAAATAGGTGTTAGAAAATAAACAAGCCGAATTGACTTGAACCAATAAACCTAAAACCAGTGTCTCAATTTAGTTTATTTGTCCACTTGTCACATATTAGTCAAATTTAACGACGACGAAAACTATTAAAATTTTATAAGAGTAGCGATATGTTCTAACTTGTATATATAAATAGTGTTGAGTCCTCCCAAAATATTTATCTTTGCTCGATCAACATGGCTCGGTATTTTGTTGTTGCAAATGGTGGCAATTTTGCAAGTGAGGGAGGCTTTATGGGGTTCATGTTCATGCTTGGTATGATTGTTATGTCTTTGTCCATTATGTCCATGTTTATTTTTGCTTGTGGAGACTGCGCTGATGACCCTGATCACAAGAAGGGAAGTGGAGTAGCAGCAGCAGTAGCAGCAGCTGGAGGTGGAGGAGGTGGTGGTGGAGGTAGTGGTTGTTAGATTAATTGGTTAGGGAATTTTTATGTACGAGAATAAAACTTGTTATTAGTGAGTTATACAATGTTTAGATGGATAACTTTTTTTATTTTTTTTCGATCTGTCCAATCACGTGCCAACATGTGTCTACTATTTTTGAGTGTATCTTTCGAGTTATGTTATTATTAGAGAATAAAATACAATTTTAAAATGAGTTTTTTAACAGGTATATTGTTTAGAAATAAATTTATTTTTAATCATTTTTTTATTTTTTTCCTTAATGGGTCGGGTTTG
>NC_036257.1:17949904-17956523 GCF_002742605.1 Olea europaea var. sylvestris | reverse complement strand
CGAGTTCGAGTTTTTTGTCCCATTCGAGGCGGGCCCCGTCGAGACGGGATAGGACGGTTCGAGTTTTTTTGCCATCACTAAAAATAAATATATATAAAAAGTAAGAAAAGAATTAAAAATAGAAAAACAAAATAGTTTTTCCTTATCCAATTCCTCACCCGGCCATTGGCTACCACCACCACCCACAAATTTAACAATTTTTCTATAATCAAGTTTCATGTTCAATACATTTTTGTTTTCAGCGAAGTCATACAAGTTTTTTTAGGGATTTGGATTTTTTCAGCAAATTCTTGTTTCTATCTTCTTCTTGTTAACACATACACACATATACATATGCCACTGCATTGACTTTAAATTTTTCTTGATTTTGTTCAAGTTTATGGGATTTCTTGTTCCATTAGAGGGTTCGTTCGAGATCTTAATTCAAATTCCAAAACTAACTATTAAAATTCAAACCCAACTAAGAGAAGACGAATTTTTTTGGAGGGGGGAAGATGAATTTTTTTTTTTTAGTTAATATGTTTTAAATTATTTTAAGTGGAACTCGTTTGCATTATTTGAAATATTAGGACTTTGAGTATTGTTATCTAGTTTTTATATAATTTCTTCATTTCCATTTATTTATTTAAAGAGGAGGTAAATTAATTATTTTACAATACTTTAATTGAAAAAAATAGGCGATAAGGACTTTTTGAGCAATGAAGGCAAATGATAGGAATGTTTGTTGAATAAAGGTAATTGAAAGTAATGTTTTGCACCAATTACCTATGTTTAATAGAGGGAATTGATAGAATGAGATGGAAATGACTAACTATGCAAGAAAAGACCGTATTCAGGGTATAAATGTCAAATTTGAAACAAAAAGGAACGATTTGCGAAATAAATGCAAATAATCAGGATGTTCTGTGCTAATTACCCATTGTTTAAACCTTTAAAATTAAAGGATGTAAATAGCGTTAGCTATTGATTTTTCGTTTGTAAACGTTGCGTAAATCGTCCATATCGTTTTAAATTTGACAATTACACCCTCATTTTAACAGTTTCATGTGGATTTGGTCCTTTTTGTTTTATTTTGTCATTTCTTTCTGTCAAATATGGATAATTTGTGCGAAATGTCCCTATTGTATTCCTTTATTGGGCAAACACTGTGCAAAAAATCCTTAGCATCTATTTTTTCCATTGTAATATTAATAATTTACCCTCATCTTCAAATAAATTTTTAGGTTTTGAAGAATTACAAACGAATATTAGGTAAAATAATCTAAAACACACTAACAGAAGAAATTTATTTCATCTTTCCAATTAACCTAGCCCTAGCCCTATCCCTTACCCATCCTCTAGTGTCCACCACAACTACCAAAATAATTAAAAAGAGAAATAAATAGGGATGGCAACGAGGGCAAGTTCGGGGCAAGGCGCCCCCACCCCGCCCGCCCCATCTCACACAAACGCTACCCCTTCTCGCTCGGTGCCCTGCTTCGCCTTAGATGGGAGGGAGTGGGGCACGTGATGGGGAGGTGGAAGAGATTTTTTTTTTTTTAAATTTCTTTTCTCTTTTATTTTATTTTTGGTTTTTTAAATTATTTTATTTTATGTATATAATAGTAAATTTACCGTTTTACTCATTTCAATTTGTTCAAAATTAGTCAAAGTCCACCTTCCTTGGTAAACTAACGGTCAACTGGATGGTTTATATCTATTTAGAGCTTAGATTCATATTTTTGAAAGTTTTGGAACTGTGGATGACACAAATTAAAAGTTAGGTAAAGTATGCAAAAAGTGAAAGGCTAGGGACCGCTGGTACAATTTTTCCTAATTCAAATAACGTACATTTGGCTAAAAAATACATAAATTCATTTATCTTAATTTAGATTATCCGTTCATATGTCCACATGCCAGTCTATTTTTCTATTGACACAGATTGTCAACTATAAAGAACAAATCATGTCCATGAGTAAGAGTTGATTTGTGGCCACGCAACACATGGCGTTAGGACTAACATGACAAAGATAAATGAAAAATGCGATCATTCATAAAAAAGAATACTGCAAATTTTAAGAGTTAATTATTCATTAATTCACCATATTATATCAAATAATTGATCTCGATCGACAAACTCGTTGATTCAAATTTGAATACAGAGATTGAATTGGAAGGAAATTCAGAAAACTCAAAAGTCTATAAAAGAATATAAGAATAAAACAAATTCATTAAAATAAAAAATTGCATATAAAAAGTCCCTTACAATGTGGACATGATAATATTTTCAAAAATGAAAGAGTAAACACCAAGCAAAGGAATTGTATATAGTGCAGAAGTTTCCATGTAAAATGTTAGTGTATTCTATATATTTTTAAAGATGACTGAAAAATTCATTTGAAAATGAAAATAAACCTAAAATTCTTCATAATCAAGTATCATCTCTCTTTTTTCGCGTTCTCTATATATAGATTCATGTGTTGTTACTAATGGAGGCAGTGTTGCTAATGAAAGAGGTCTTATGTTTGACGGTTTGGCCGATTTCATATTCATATTTGCTATGATTGTACCTGTACTTACTGATAGCATGTTTTCATATCTGGAATCTAAGTCTCCTTTGCAACACTAGCCTAGTTTGAGGCCCAAGACCTTTCCTTTCATAACCCAACTTTTTATTCTGATAGTCTTTCTTAAAGTAACCCATTTGATGACACTTGTAGCACTTGACTTTTTCTTATTTAGAATCCTAGATTTCGATCTCATATTCCCTTTGTAAGGACCATTCCTATCTTTCTCCCACAATCATGATAGCCCTTCATGATCAATCCTTCACCCTGTGAACTTTCTCTAGTACACAGTTTTTGTTGGTTGTAGGCCAATAGGGTTGATATGACTTCCTCTAATTCGAAAGTCTCTTTACCCCACATCAACATGGTTACCAGGTGGTCGTACGAAAGAGGAAGAGAGCACGACAATATCATTGCTTTGTCTTTGTCATTAAACTTAATTTCAAGGAGCAACAAATCGCTAATAATTTGATTGAGCACATTAGTGTGTTGAATTAGATCTGTACCCTTCAGCATCTGTAGACCATGTAGCTACTGCTTCAAATGCACCTTGTTGGTGAGAGATTTCGACATATAATGACTCTCCAATTTCATCCAAACCTTCGCCGGAGACTCAACGTTCATGACATGATACATGATCTCATCTTCAAAACAAAGTCGAATTGTACCCATTGCTCGCGCCTCCAATTCTTCACACTCGACATCTGAAGTACCCTCTGGTTTTTACCAGATAGCGCTTTCACCATCTCTTGTTATGCCAACAAATCATTCACCCTTAATTGCCATAATTCAAAATTCTCAAATTTGTAAAACTTCATCATACCGAATTTTGCAATCGAAGAATTCGCCATTTAGACCTGGCGATCTTATACCAATAGTCTGATTTTATGAGCAATAATAAATAGATGAAATAGAGAAATCAATACAAGTATTTACGTGATTTGACGATGTGCCTCCGTTCCGTTCTGTGTGCTATGCTTCCCTCACTCTACTCCGTTCCGTTCCGACATCGGCCCATTTGACCTAATAAACCTGTTTTTCACTTTATATGAGCCACAAATACAATAATAGCGAATCTCCTCTTGCAAGAGAAGGCTCATTCTACAAAATTTTAATGTAGTTCTTTAAGTTTCAAAATTATTGATTGAAACTTGTGAAGAAATAACACCGAGTTTTTGTAGCAACTCCATTTAAGATTGAAGAACCAACAGTGGCATATTCGTTGGCAAGGTTACTAATTAACTGAACCAAGTTAATCGAACATGAGCTTGGTACGTCATGTGATGCTAGTTGAGAAATTTAGTTATCCTATGGTGGTGCCTATTAAGTTGTGGAGTATAATCATTGTCGCTACACAGAGCCTAATTTTTCTTATTAATAAGAAGTCATCATTAGAGTTTATGAAATCATCATCGAAGAGACAGGGAAAACAAGATGTGCAATTTCTTTATAAACTTCTTATCATCATAGTGAATCTGGATTTCTAATTCTCAACTGTGAGAATAAGAGAACTGATATACTAGATGAAGTAGAAGACAAAGACAAATAAAGACAATTACTCTTAATTAGTTGGACCATATTTGGTGAAACAGGTGTTAAAAATAAGAAAAGTCAAAATTTCATACGTGTTGAAAACATACATAGACAAACAAAAAATAAGCAGATGATGAGACAAATAGTTGACTAATCTTAAATAATTGTACCATATTTGTCCACTTGTACAGATTAATTAATCTCATATGTTAACACCGTAACCACTAAAATTTTTACAGAAAAATTGTGCCAATTTGTAAACAGAGAACTAAAAGTGTCCCCAAGATGTTGTGCATGCTTAGTACTTTAATTTCGAAGTATCATATATATATTTTTTGGATCAAAATGGCTAAGTACTACATTTTTTAAAATGTCAGTGCTGCAAGTGAAGGAAGTCTTATGTTTGAGGGTTTGGGGCTCATATTTATGCTTGGAATTATAGTTATGTCTTTGTTAATTATGTCTATGCTAACGGTGATGAGTCTCAGGAGGGGCGCATCAGAGGTAGAGCAGCGACAACAGCTGGCGATGCAATAGTAGCCACTGCAGATGGCAGTGTGGAGTTGGAGGTGTTTGTTGGATAACTTGGTCAAAGGAATGCTTTCCAAAACCAATATTTCTAAACCAATTGCCCGAACTTATAGCTTTGCTTTGAGTTAAGTAACAGCGACTATTGACATATCTGAAGGATTTGGACAAAATAGAAAATTCAAGGGATATTTCAGACGAATGCATAGATGTGGTGGCAATTGGCAAACGTACACGACTAAGAATAAACTAACTAATGAAATCCTTTAGTGTGTGAAAGGGATAAGTAATAAGATTCTACCTAATAATTGTCTAATTGGTGGAAGTGGGAACGAAAATATGAGGAAAAAAGGTCTAATTTTGTTCATTTCAAAATTACTGAAATTCGTGGAAGTGGGAACGAAAATATGAGGAAAAAAGGTCTATTGACATATCTGAAGGGTTTGGACAAAATAGAAAATTCAAGGGATATTTCAGGCAAATGCATAGATGTGGAGGCAATTGGCAAACGTACACGACTAAGAATAAACTAACTAATGAAATCCTTTAGTATGTGAAAGGGATAAGTAATAAGATTCTACCTAATAATTGTCTAATTGGTGGAAGTGGGAACGAAAATATGAGGAAAAAAGGTCTAATTTTGTTCATTTCAAAATTACTGAAATTCGTGGAAGTGGGAACGAAAATATGAGGAAAAAAGGTCTATTGACATATCTGAAGGGTTTGGACAAAATAGAAAATTCAAGGGATATTTCAGGCAAATGCATAGATGTGGTGGCAATTGGCAAACGTACACGACTAAGAATTAACTAACTAATGAAATCCTTTAGTATGTGAAAGGGATAAGTAATAAGATTCTACCTAATCATTGTCTAATTGGTGGAAGTGGGAACGAAAATATGAGGAACAAAGGTCTAATTTTGTTCATTTCAAAATTACTGAAATTCGTGGAAGTGGGAACGAAAATATGAGGAAAAAAGGTCTATTGACATATCTGAAAGGTTTGGACAAAATAGAAAATTCAAGGGATATTTCAGGCAAATGCATAGATGTGGTGGCAATTGGCAAACGTACACGACTAAAAATAAACTAACTAATGAAATCCTTTAGTGTGTGAAAGGGATAAGTAATAAGATTCTACCTAATAATTGTCTAATTGGTGGAAGTGGGAACGAAAATATGAGGAACAAAGGTCTAATTTTGTTCATTTCAAAATTATTGAAATTGTACATAAAATTTGTGTCTTCAACTTTGTATGGATAAATAATATTGGAAGTAGTGATTTGTCAAACATCCTGGAAAATTCTTAAGCGTGCGAAATGGATAACTGATAAGATTTTCAATTCTGAAACGAGTAAAAGCAAGCAAAAGAACTGTATAATGCCTGGAAGTTTCCTAGTATTTTCCTAATTCTATAGAACTTTCAAAGAATTGTACTCGTTGTTTCGTTCTATTCAAGTAAATAGAAAATTTAAAAACCCAATAATTTTATTCATCTCTCTCTCTCTCTCTCTCTCTCTCTCTCTCTCTCTCTCTCTCTCTCTCTCTATATATATATATATGCAATTAAATAGAAAATTTGAAAACCCCACAATTCTCTCTCTCTCTCTCTCTCTCTCTACACACACACACGCATAGGGTGTCGAGTCCTCTCAATATTTATCCTTTTTCAATCAACATGGCTCGGTATTTTGTTGTTGGAAATGGGGGCAGTGCTGCAAGTGAAGGAGGTCTTTTCTCAGATGGTTTGGGGTTTGTGTTCATGCTTGGCATGATTGTTATATCTCTATCAATTATGTTGATGCTAATCTTAGGTTGTGCAGACTGCGCCGATGACCCTGAGGAGAAAAAGCGTCATAAAAATGTTGATGGTGGCGATGGTGGCGATGGTGGCGATTGTGGTGATTGTGGTGATTGTTTTGGAGGTGGAGATGGAGGCAATGGAGGAGATGGAGGTGGTGGTGGAGGTGGTGATGGCGGCGGCGGTTTTGATGGGGGTGGAGGTGGTTATG
>NC_036257.1:17870026-17948945 GCF_002742605.1 Olea europaea var. sylvestris | reverse complement strand
GGTGGGGGTGGGGGTGGTGGTGGTTAGATGTATTGGTTAAAGGAATGTTCTATTAAATGGGGTAAACTTTGTTTAATAACGATTTGTGCTATGTTTAGGTAGGTGAAAAGCTTCCATCAGATGTTTAGATACGTGAAAGCTTCCATGGTAGGATATATTACGCACACAATGTTCATTATATACATGTCACATATATAGTTCATTGATTTGCATAATCTCTTCAAATAAATATGTTTAGTTTTCAATCTTTTTTGTGGTTCATTTAATAAGCGGTGTTTTAATCTACGTTGTTATATCAGAAACATTGCAGTTCTACCTTGTAATTTTTTCAATACATATTCGTTTTTCTTCTATTTTTTATTTTTTACTTTTTTGTTGGTTGGTGGTGATGATCAGTGTAGGAAATCGTGACTATTGAATTTATATACCACGCTACTTGCTATCCGCTATTCATAGTGCTACCCAAAAATTAAGTTAAATTACTTGTTTCAATCCTTGTGGTAGTTTTAAGTGAATATATTTAGGTAAAAACTTTTTTTACAATTCCTTTGTTAAGAGTAGTGTGTGATACATTCTTATAAATTATTTTTTTATTTAAAGTTGTCTTGACTTGGGTATTGCATCCCTAAAATCTTGATACCTCAATAAAATTTTGAGGTGTTAAAATTTCAATGGACATAGTTGAGAATGCAAAATATCAAATTGCATTAAGATGTCAAAATTTTAGTGATGGGACATAAAGAAGACGGTCAAGCTACAACAGTTACAAAATTATTTTTGTTAGTATACATGACGTGGTGTGATATTTCAACTCGCGTACTGGTAGGAATAGTAGTCGGGTTTTTTCTTTTTGATTTTTTGAGAACTAGATTAATAAGTTTTCATTAGAAATTGAAAATAATAAATAAGGAATCCGACATCAAAATCAATGGAGAACTCAAGTCAATGCCTTATCAAGATTGCTTTAGCTTGCTTCTATCCAAATCCAAAATTAACTGGACTCAGAAGGTTTAGAAACAGGTTATTTTATACTCAAAAAATAAATTGTGAAGTCCGAATTAATATGTAATTTTCTTCTCCCTTCCACAATTTCCTTTCAAGCTATAAAACTGTCGTTTATTTTGACTATATATTATGTAAATTTATATAATATGATTGAGTAGATATTAATTGAGAGACTATAAAGAAACTTAGAATATAGACGAGATATCGTACCATAATTATATGTTGATCATTTATTTTATATTTATTCGATGTAAAATTTTTCTCTTAACAAAATTATTTGGTTATCTATTGTAAGACCCACAACTCGTCTGCTTGTTAACTACAACCAATGAAACTAATCCAATTTGGATTGGAATCATTGGATAGTTCCCGACAAAATTTAATATTTTATATTTATCATAACAAGATAATTTAACATATTATAATGAGATAGTATAATATTATTCAAGTTTGATTATGAAATACTAGTGTTATCTATAGAATTTTCTAGCCGACTTCGAGTAATTGAAGTCCGAAAGATATTGTAAAAGTGGTTACGGGTCTACACAAGTAAATTGGAAATGAAAATGACCAAATATTATATATAAATACAAGCAACTATATATATGTGTTTGTTCTATGTTTAATAGGACTCAAAATATCATCTTTTTTGGGATCAAAATGGCTCGGTACTACGTTGTTGCAAATGGTGGCAATGCTGCAAGTGGAGGAAGTCTTATGTTTGAGGGCTTGGGATTCATGTTTATGCTTGGCACGATCGTTATGTCTTTATCGATTTTATCTATGCTAACCATTGGTTGTGGAGACTGCGGTGATAAACCTCAAACGACGTCTAAGAAGAAGCGCGATTCAGCAACAGCAGCCAGTGCTGCGGCGGCTGGAGGTACTGTAGCGGCGACTGCCGGTAGTGCAGGTGGAGGTGGGGTTGTATGTGTGTAGAGTGTGTGTGTGTAGTGTTTTATTCCCTCCTAAGAAATATGTTCTGTTTTAAGCCTCTCTTTGATTCATGAGTTTATTAGTATAACCTTGTAATTTTGTTATTAATAAATATTGCAATTCTGCTTACAAAATTTGAAAGAAAAACTATGTATGAGAGTTGAGAAAAAAAGTCATATTTGGTGCAGAGAAAAAAGTTGGGTTTATAGCCGAAGGAAACAAAGGGTCCTCGAAAATAAATAAATAAATAAATTTTAACTATGTTTAAATATCAGGTAAACTTTCGAAAAACTCTATGACAACAAAAAGACTCCTACACTAATTAATTGAAGACAATATATAAAAATAATCAGTTAACTAATAAACTAATTAAAAATTGGACAAAATTCAAATTCACAATGAACGACAGTGCTTCAACAATATTTATATAGTTGAAAAATCCAGCTGCTATCATCATTTTTTTTTAATTGTTAAACCACTTTTTAATTACATTAGATATCTTTAACTTTTGCTAATTGTTATACTTAATAGCAAATTTTATTATCGCATTTTTATCATCAACATTTCATTGATTAGTCCATCTTATCTTTGTCGATTGTTTTCATTCAAACGTACATTAGAAGGGCATATAAATACTTATTTGTCACCCATATTTTTAGATTAAATATTAACAAATATAAAAGCGCCATAAATATGTGCCAAACTTTTCAAAGTACGCTAATTGAGTATTTGAATACAAAACCATCATTAAGGCCTAATATGCTAGTTATAGGAAAATTGATGATGAAAATTTAAAAAAAAAATGGGAAGAAAAGAAAAAAAAATGTGTGGTGCAATAATAAACAAATATTAAAAACCTTTAGTGCAATTAACAAGTAACACAACAACAACAAAAAATAAAATAAAATAAAAAAATATGGTGTCAATATAATTATCCTTCTAGAAAAAAAATCCAATGACAATGAAAGTCCTACACTAATTAACTAAAGACAATAAGTAAAACAAGCAATTAACTAAGAAAATAATTATTAAGTTAAGCTCATGTTTGATTTAGTTAAAAAATTTAATTTAAAATTAATTAATTACACGTTTAATGAGATCCACAAATATTTCAAATACATATTTCATCAACTTTTATCCAAATTTGTTGAAAATTTAATTTTTAATTAAATCAATCAAGGCTAATGAGAAAAGACTTTAGTCGTGAATATCTTATCTTCGTCATTTGTCCACTTGTGCATTGTGCATATACTTCTCTAATTTCTGCTGATATATTACGTAGACAACTAAAATACTAACGCCCAAAAAAAAAAATAAAAAAAATAAAAATAAATAATAATAATAATAATAGTACAGATGCATTCTACACAAGTAAATTGAATATGGAAAATGACCTCAAGATTCTTTACAACCGAGGGACCAATAGAACTGTAGTTGGAGTCGGCAGCTCCTCTAGAGGTTCCTCATCTAAGATCCCCGAGGTGGAAGATCCAGTTGGCATTTGCGAACAGCTTGATATATTATCTCCCTTATCACATTAAAAGCCATTGGGAAAGAAAATCCTAGACTCATACGAGGAACTCACACTTGCTGGTGAAGTATATCTATGTGCATTCATTGGATCACAATGGCTAGGTACTATGTTGTTACCAACGGTGGCAGTGCTGCAGATGAAATAGATCTTTATGTTTGAGAGTTTTGGGAATTTGTGTTGGAAAAATGAGTTGAATGGCTTATTTTAGCATAAATTTTGAGTGGGACTCGATTGTTTATTTTGGAAGATCAATATTGATTTGTGTTCTCTTCTGTGAGAGCATAGAAATCATATATTTACTTGCCAAAAATGATGTTTCGGTAAATGAGATATTTGAATTAAAAATTTGCTAGTTGAAAGGAGGTTATATGCTCGAGGGAAATCAATTAAGGTTTGTCCCATATAAGAAAATAATGAATACAAATACTACCTTATATATGATTGCACTTTGAAAGGTTGTGATCGTGTGTAGTATATATGCTCTCTCCATGTGCGCAAACGTCTAGCTGAAATTTTTTCTTTTCAGTTTTGGTGATATTGTTAGGATACTAAGTCAGTTTGCCGAAGTAGTTTCTATAGTGCTCGGACTCTATTGATTTTTCGTTGTATCCTAGAAAACAGACGCTCAAACTAAACCTCAAGCACGTAAGGTGAGGAGGCGAATCTATTTTACGGAAACTGTATTTACACAGGCCTCGGTTGAAAGTTCATTCACTCGTTTATTACTTGCAATTTTAAACTACTTGTTCTACTCTTACTGTTATTGAAAAATATATATAATATGCTCCAACTGTTACGATATCTTGTTCTCGTGAACCATAGTTGAACAATATAATCTACAGTATTGGAGGTGTTACGCCCCTATCTGAACCGCCTCGGAACGCCCACCACCACACATTCCTACCTGATAGACACCCGTCCGAAGTGTTTCAGAAGTGATATCACCAATGTCAACAACCTAGTAGCACACTGCGAGGTATAGGCGATCCTGCTGAACTGATCGAAGCTCCTCGCCTCTGAGGCCGAGGCCAAGTGGACCCCTGTTAGAAGATCTGCCGCTAATTTCAGAAAGAGATTTGTGCCAAGATCCTCTCTGCACCTACGGTTTAAATTGATTTGACGTCTCCATGAGGCTAGTTGATGTGACTTATCAACTTTATGTCAATTCAACTCAGGAGAAACAAGCTGTCCGCCCACTCTACAGACACGACTGATTGACGCCTATGAGCGGACGCCTCATACCGTCAGATGTATACACGTGTCCCACATCCAACGGCTCATCCCACCTATAAATACCTAAGGTTTGGCAAGAGGCAAAGGTAATGCAACTCTTACTACATAGCACTCCATAGCAAGTTTATATATTTTCTCCTCTCCTTTATTATTATTTTGCACAACCCCTGGGTACTGTTCCGACCACCTAAACCTGACTTGACCGTCGGAGTGTATACGGCCGCCACCACCCCCACTGGTCCCGGTCGTGTGCGTTTGACCATGCGTTGATTGTGCGCAGGGAAGAATACGTGGAGTAGCTGTCGGTTGGCCACATGAAAGGTCCAATTTTCGAGGTCAACAAATTGGCGCCGTCTGTGGGAAAACTTCTCGTTCAAAGTTCTGCATTCTCCACCGGAGAAGTTACTGGAAAACTAGTGACTAACCCTGAAAAAGGTGACGTTCTTAAAAAAGAATAAAGTCGAGTTACAATCCAAGTTCTCACCACCATTGAAAAATGAGATAGGATGAGCTATAGCCATGAAGACGACAACCCTATGAGAGAGGTCTCTGAAGAAGAGGTACTCCATAACAATGTTACTCATCAAAGACCACATCACCGGGGTCACCAAGGTAGAAGAACAGCCATACTCACTGAAGGAATGACTCAAATAGCTGCGGGTATGAGAGACATCGCAGCTCAGAATATGGCAATGCATGAACTCCTTATGCAAGCCCAGGGTCATTAGGGCTATCAAATGCTCCAAGGATCTTATCCGGTGCAGGAAGCTCCTGTATCTCACTCCCGAGGCCACATGAGCCGGCACACAGAGCGCCTCCTCGAAAGAGAGATGAACACCGAAGCCACATCTTATGTGCAAGGGAGCCAACCATCAGAACTACACTTGGAGGATAATTTCCCTCAAGAATATGGGAAACAAAGGTCGGCAAGCGTCTTCGACCGGATAGGGAAGAACCCTAGCAATAGGGTCTGTCCGATAAGAAGATCAGTTCGTCCATATTAGGAACAAGAGCAAGCTTCTCCTCCTCGTAGAAATAGGAGAGACAGGAGGAACCTAGTTGATTGGGGAAGTCGAGGAGAAGCACCTCCACCTCCTCAGAACATTCAAGATGATGAAGGGTCAGATGGGCCCTGTCGATCTTATGAGATTGACGACGATGATGATAACCTCCCTTTCTCAAGGGAGATTCAAAGCTTCCCAATGCCAGTAAATTTCATGCCCCCTAAGATCCCTAAGTATGAAGGAAAGGGGGACCCAGAGAAGCACCTCATCAAGTACATGACACAGATGAGCCTAAGGGGAGCCTCGCCCGCTTTGAAATGCAGAGCCTTCCATTTAACACTAGGTGGAGCTGCCGAAGTGTGGTACAGCAAGCTTCCTCTCCTAAACATTAGAAGTTGGCTAGATTTGAAGAAAGTATTTTTGAACCAGTACCTCTCATGCAGGGAAAGAGAGGCACCAGTGCAACGCCTGCAAGATAAGAGGCAGGCCCCTGAGGAGACGCTGAAACGCTATCTCGCCAGGTTTACAGACGAAATCACCTACTACGAATAGGTCACTGATAGAGAAGCCCTTTCAACCCTGAAAGGCGGGCTCAACAAGAACACTTTAATTTGGAGGGACGTGCGCAGCAAGAATCCCTCCACATATGACGAACTGGTGAAAATGATGAGAGTGAAAATTGTGAGTGAAGAAATGATTGATCATCGCAACCGTGCCGTGCAGGGACTTCCTCCGCCTCAGAGGCAGGTAGGTCGAGGACCCGCAGCACACCTTGTTACTCAGCAATGGACCCAAGCAGGTCATACAATAGCTCCCACGTCCAGACAGGCCTTGACTTTCGCCACATTGAATGCAGTACTGGTGTTGGCATATGAGAATGCCTCTGCCGACGCGAGATCATTTGGAAGATCTGATAACAAGAAGAAGAAGAAGAAGAAGAAGAAAATGTCAAACAAACCCTTGGAAAGGGCAATGTTTTGTACATTCCATCAACTCTATGGGCATGACACTAGTGAGTGCCAAGACGCCAATCGATGCCCTGATCGAAGCAACCCACACCCTTCCAGCAGGAACGAATATCCTTGCAGATCCGCCTCTCCGAGGAGGGGGAGAGAGGGCACAGAGAGCAATCGCCTCGGAGAAGAGAATCGAGGGACCGAGGTCAATCTAGACAGAGAAACCAGGCCCAATTTTCTGGGATCCTTATCATCAGGGAAATTGATACTATCATTGGGGGACCCCACGTCGGTGGTAATACCAAGAATGCACAAAGAAATTACACAAGGGAGCAAAGGACCCACCAACGATCACTTACATTGTTAACGAGTCGCAAGCAGCCGATAGGATGGCCCCAATCACCTTCTCCCAAGAAGACGCAAAGGGGGTTCACCACCCCCATTGTGATGCATTGGTTGTAAGAGCCATAGTGACTAGAAACGGATTGAAACGTATGCTCGTTGACAATGGCAATTTCGTGAACATATTGTTCGGCTCCACTTTTAACAAAATGCAAATTGAGCATGGGTTGATCCCCATGACCGACCCACTATTCGGATTCACTGGGGACAGCATCATCCCACGAGGGCAGATCACTCTGCCTGTCGAGATGGGTTCGGCACCCCTAGTAGCCCAGCACTTCATGGAATTTTTGGTGGTAGATCACAGATCGGCTTATCATGAAATATTGGGCAGACCCGCTTTGAAAGATCTTTGGGCTGTCACATCCATCCACTACTTGTGCAATGAAATTTCCAACCAAACATGGGATTGCTACGGTCTGAGGTGATCAGATGGGCTCCCGGGCATGCTACTTAAACTCGCTACGAAAGTTCGAGCCCCGAACTGTTAATGTAATCCTAATTGAGGTTCCCGTTGAAGTCAGTACGGATGAGAAAATGCTCGACGCCCCTGAACAAAGACATACCTCTGAACAAGAGGAAGACGTCGACATGGAAGAGGCCCCTGAACAAGGACACCTTCTTGATGAGTTAGATCCTCGAATAATTGACTCTGAACCAAATGCGACCCCAATGGAAGAATTGGAGACTTTCCCCGCCAACCCAGAAGACCCCAGTCAGGTCTTGCGTATAGGAAAGTTATTGTCCCCTGAAGCAAAAGTAGAGATGATAAGCTTCCTGAAAAGGAACTTGAATGTCTTCGCATGGAAACATGAAGATATGGTGGGAATAGATCCTAGGATCAGTTGCCATCACCTTAACATCAAACCCTCCTATGCCCCCCATAGACAGAAGAGGCGTGCCTTTAATCCGGAAAGGTACGAGGCACTGAAAGATGAAGTGAACAAACTTAGCCACAGTGGTTTCATAAGAGAGGCCATCTACCCGAAGTGGATATCCAACACGATTCTGGTGAAAAGGTCCACCGAAAATTGGAGGGTATGCGTAGACTTCCCAAACTTAAATAAGGCGTGCCCCAAAGACAGCTTCCCACTTCCAAGAATAGATCAACTAGTGGATTCTACTGCTGGACATGAACTACTGAGTTTCATGGATGCATACTCAGGGTATAGCCAGATACCCATGTTTTGATCTGATGAGGAAGCTATATCGTTCATTACGGATAGAGGTCTGTATTGCTACAAAGTCATACCCTTCGGATTGAAGAATGCCGGAGCTACATATCAGAGATTGGTCAACATGATGTTTGTCGAACTTATTGGCAAAACCATGGAGGTCTACGTGGACGACATGCTAGTCAAAAGCCTCCAGGCAGTCGAACACGTAAGTCACCTCGACCGAACTTTTCAGATACTTAGAAAGTATAATATGAAATTGAATCCCCTCAAGTGCACCTTCGGAGTGGCATCGGGTCAGTTCTTAGTGTATATTGTCAATCAAAGAGGAATTGAAGCAAACCCAGTGAAAATAATAGCCTTGCTAGAGATGAGGTCACCTTAGAAACCAAAGGAGGTCCAAAGCCTCAATGGTCGAATAGCCGCACTTAGTCGCTTCATCTCCAGGGCCACAGAAAAAAAGCTTGCCTTTCTTCAATGTGCTGAAACAAGGAAAGAAATTCCAATGGACTTCGAAATGTGAGGAAGCCTTCCAGGCGCTGAAAAAGCACCTCGAAGAGACGCCCCTCTTGTGGAAACCTCAACCGGATGAGTCACTACTACTGTACTTAGCGGTTTCGGACATGGCGATCAGTGCCGTCCTAGTCAGGAAAGAAAGTGAGCGCCAGTTGCCAGTGCATTACGTCAGCAAAGTACTCCTCCCAGCTGAAACATGCTACCCAGACATAGAGAAACTGGCGCTCGCCCTTATCACGACCTCAAGAAAACTGAGGCCGTACTTCCAGGACTACTCAATTCTAGTTCTTACCAACTTCCCGCTGAAGCAGGTGATGTAGAAAACAGACGTATCAGGACGCCTACTAAAATGGGCAATTGAGCTTAGTGAGTTCGATCTAACATTCCGACTTCGACACACCATCAAGGGCCAGGCCCTTGCTGATTTTATAGTTGAGTTTGCCAAAGCCCCAGAAATGGAGGCGATAATGGAACCAGCCGAGCCCCCCCACATGGAAACTGTTCGCAGATGGGTCCTCAAGAGAGACTGGCTCAAGGGCAGGGATCGTATTGGAAAGCCCGGAAGGCCACAAGCTAAATTGTGCAGTAAGGTTCGGCTTCAAAGCCTCGAACAACGCTGCTGAATACGAGGCCCTTCTGACAGGTCTTAGACTTGCTAAGGAGATGTGGGTCAGAAGGCTCCTGGTAAGCAATGACTCTCAACTTATAGTGAACCAGGTAAATGGAAACTTTGCAGCCAAAGATGGTAGCATGATTACGTACTTGAAGTTGGTTCTGGACATAGTTCCTCATTTTGAAAGGTTCGAACTAACTCGAGTCCCTGTCTAGAGAATGTACATGTAGATGCCCTTTCAAAATTAGCCAGCAGTAAGGATTCAGAGCTGCTAAAGTTCGTCCCTATTGAGCACTTATCAAAGCCCTCCACCTCCGGAGGTGAAGAGATACTATGGATAGAAGGCACCCCATTGTGGATGCAGCCTATCATCGCCTACCTGAAGGATCAAACACTGCCTGCTTCTAGAAGCGAGGCGAAGAAGTTAAGAAGAAGGGTTGTACACTTCATCTTGCGAGAAGATACTCTTTACAAGAGAGGCTTCACCTCGCCGCTTCTTCGATGCGTGGGAGCCGAAGAGGCCACATACGTACTCAGGGAAATCCATGAAGGAATCTGCGAAAATCACTTGGACGAACGGCTCTGGCACACAAGGTTCTCCGTCAATGCGACTTCTGGCCAACCTTGAAAAGGGATGCTTGCCAATTTGTCCAGAAATGTGACAAGTGCCAGCGCTTCTTGAACATACAAAGACAGCCTGCTTAGAGCCTCTCCGTAGTAACCAACCCTTGGCCATTCGCCAAGTGGGGCATTGACTTCATTGGTCCACTCCCAAAAGGAAGAGGAAGTGCAACTTTCACCATTATCGCCATTGACTACTTCACTAAGTGGGTCAGGAGGGGAAGAAGCTACGTATATACTCTGGGAGATCCATGAGAAAATTTGTGAAAATCACTCTGGAAGAATGACTCTAGCACACAAAGTACTTCGACAAGGCTACTTCTGGCCAACCTTGAAAAGGGATGCTTGCCAATTTGTCCAGAAATGTGACAAGTGCCAGCGCTTCTTGAACATACAAAGACAGTCTGCTTAGAGCCTCTCCGTAGTAACCAACCCTTGGCCATTCGCCAAGTGGGGCATTGACTTCATTGGTCCACTCCCAAAAGGAAGAGGAAGTGCAACTTTCACCATTATCGCCATTGACTACTTCACTAAGTGGGTCGAGGCAGAACCCCTAGCCAGGATCACCGACGCGAATACTACCAAATTCGTCTGGAAGAATATCATTTGTAGATTTAGCATTTCCCACTCTTTAGTGTCTGACAATGGAAGACAGTTCGACAACAGGAAGATGCGAGACTTATGCGACAAACTAGGCATAAAGAAGGACTTCTCAACACCTCATCACCCCCAAGCAAATGGGTAAGTTGAAGCAGTGAACAAGACTATGAAGCAGTGAACAAGACTATCAAGTACATCCTGAAAAGGAAGCTTGACACCTCAAAGGGAGCCTGGGTTGACGAACTCCCCCACGTCCTTTGGGCTATCAGAACTTCTAGCCGAACTGCAACAGGTGAAACACCATTTTCCATGACCTACGGAGCCGAGGCCATGAGCCTGGTTGAGTTCGGGGTCCCATCATATCGACGGATACACTTTAATGAGATCAGCAACGACGAGGCTCGAATAAGCGAACTGTACCTCCTTAAGGAGAGGAGGGATGCCTCCCAAGTGAACTTGGCAAAGTATCATCGAAAGATGACCAGCTATTATAACTCCAAGGTCAGAAGCAGAACTCTTCGCTTGGGCGACCTCGTCCTCAGAAGGGTCTTCCAATCTTCAAAACCAATCGGGTCAGGAGTGTTTGGCTTGAATTGGGAGGGCCCTTACCGCATCTGCAAGGAATCTCGACCTGGTACTTTCGAAATTGAAGACACGACAGGAAAGACACTGCCTCATCAGTGGAACATCGAACACTTGAGGAAGTACTATCAATGATGAGCCTTTGTTCCGATCCGATCTCAATATGGTCTAATGAATCGATTCTTCTGATATGGCCTCAGTTGTAAGTTCCCTAGCTTACTATGTGCGGGAATTGCCTTGGTAAAGTGTGGTGTAATTTATCTCAAGTAATGAAACTTCGGTTCTGTGCCACATCGGTTAGTAAATAGTTTCCTCAGTCCTTCGATATGTTTACTTAAGTGATCCGATCTTCAATTATTAATTGATTAACGTTAAGCGGTTCTTCATGTTTGCTTAAGTGGTCCGCTTCATATTAACTTAAGTGGTCCGATCTCGAATTGTTAACTGATTAACGTTAAGAGTCGCTTCATGTTCGCTTAAGTGGTCTGCTTCATATTAACTTAAGTAGTTCGATCTCGAATTGATAACTGATTAACGTTAAGAGTCGCTTCATGTTCGCTTAAGTGGTTCGACTTATATTAACTTGTGTGGTCCGAACCTCAATTATTAATTGGTTATTGTTACGAGGCGCTTAGTCTGATGTTTGTCATTTATACAAGTATAAACAGATCCAAAAGGTAAAAAAGCAGAAGCACAAATACCTAGCAAAAAAGTTTCATTTCATTTAATGAATTAAAGGACAAGAAGGCCGAAGACATTACAAAAGATGGCCCTATTCTGCTGGAGGGATTTCTGCATTGGCTGCCTCTGGGGCCTCCGAAGCTTCCTCACCAACCCTATCAGGCCGACCTCCAGTTGGTCCCCCAAACTCTGCCTCCAATGAGGAGATGTCCAAAGTGGAGTGTACATCTTTCAGTCGACCCAATAAGCTTTGGGCACTCCAAGAGGCCCAAAAATTGGCGAAGTCGTCATACAGGGGATGGTTTTCAAAGTGGTCGATGAATTTCTGAACTGCTACCTTCCCTGCAGACTTCAACTGCTCCTTCAGAGAGGCAATCTCCTCTGACTGAGCCTCTGCCTTCTGCCTCAGCTCCGCCTTCTCTTTGCTTGAGGCCTCTAGAGCCTCGGTGGCAAGCTTATGGTGCTCGTTGGCGTGATCAAGTCGTCGAGTCACAGCAGCCACTTGGCACTCCACCTCGTATAACTCCTTCTTCAGCCACTCTACTTCTGTTTTGGCAGCAGTTAGCTGGGCCTCAGCCTCCTTCTTTCCCTCCTTCACCTGCATGGCCTTGGCCTGGGCCTCTTGCCCGGCATCCCCATAGTGCATCACCTCCTCTTGGCGCTTGGCGAGGTCTTCCCTCTCGGAGTTCAGATCCTTCACCAAGCCCTCAAGTTAGATGCTTGTACTCAGGGCTCGAGCCACGCAGGCTCTATTTGCAGCCACCAAGTCCTCAGCTGTGCACGAGGTGGTGTGGTCCCTCCATTCCCCGGTCCAGTATTTGCTGTGGACCATCACCACTGCAGCTGTTTCTGGAGGAAGGGCCTCCAACACTTCCTTCACCGGCTCCTCCGAATTTGTGCCCAAAAAGTCGACCTCCTTAGAGGGACGAGGCCTTTTTTCTCTTCTGCTGCCACGACACTTGAGCAATTGGCACAGCAGCAAGTGGTGTTGTAGCCGGGGCAGTGGCAACCTCAGATGGAGCAGGCCTCTTCTCTGAAATGGCCACCCCGGTTGGAATTGTGGTTTGCTTCAGAACAGGGGATGGCCTCGGCACAGTTGGACGTTTTGGAGGGATGGCACTCTTCTTGCCCTTCCTCCAAAGGTCAGCCTCCGGGTCCTCCGGTACCTCCTCCTCCGTCGGAGGTTGAAGCCTTTTACTGGCGTCCACCAAATCCTCCATTTGCTTTTTGTAGGAGGAGGAGGGGGCCTTCAATGCCCGTGCCTCTGCCATCATCGTCTGGATGGTCTTAAAGTCGGGGCGCACGGACATTTTCTTATTAAAGTTGTTTGCAAAGAACGAATGATGAATTAGTACAAGTGTTGAGAGTTCAGAATAAAGGGTAAAGACTTCGGTCCAGTTACCTTGGGATGCCATCAGGTCGTGAGTAATGAAGTGAATGTTCGTTCGGATCAGCCTATGGTAAGACCTTTCTTTCGAGGCAGCTGATAAATGATGTAGATGTTTCGAAGTCCTCGGATAACAGCTCGCACCGAGAAAGAACACCTACAAAGGAAATGCAAATATTAGGTATGATTCGAACCGAAGAGAAATATAAGGAAAAACAACTACTATACTCACTAAGTGTTGAATACTTCGTCGGGACTGTAAGAGGTGCCAGGGGGTCCCCTTCCATCGTGTCCTATCGCCCTGCGGCCCAGCACCACGAGCTCTTCCATTCTTTGATGGAGCTCGACAGATCGAGCACGAATGGAGTGTGGGAACCCCATGAAGTAAGGTAGTACCACCCCGGGTCTTATCCCCCCGGCAGTTACCTTAGGTATGTAAAGGGTTTGGAAGATGGAGAGGGGCATCTCCATCCCTAATGACGCCTCTTTCCACAACATCCAGGAGCCCACCATTTGGCTCCAGGAGTTCGGATTGAGTTGCGTCAGGCTAGCCTATAGGATCTAAGCATTATCCTAAAGAATGGGTGAACTGGCAGCCTAAATTCGGCCCTAAGGATCGCCTCGCTAATGGCCACACAACCCGGCCTAGGGTAGCAGGCCCTCTCTTTAGGCCCGGGGAGGATCAGATTTATGCTATCAGGGATCCTATACTATGTCCTAAGTCTCCCAGGTCGGCCTCTCTTAATTTGGATGGGTAGTCCGATGCCCCAGTGCACAGAAGTATCTGCTGGGCTATTCGGTCGCTTCCATGTAATTTTTCCCCTATTATCACCTCGACTATTTCTGAGGAGGTCGCCACAATGGGCTCGTCCATCCTTATTAGTTCTAACCCCCTCCTCGAACCAGAACTCCCCTCAGAGGCCATTTTTTTCAGAATTTAAAAATCCTAAAAGGTACTGAAACTTACGAGTTTGAAGGTTTTCCTAGTTGGGAATGGTGTAAGGTCACCGGATATTGGTGTTTCTCGCTGGAAGTTCAATTTTCTCACCGAAATTGCTTAGAAAATGCCGAAAATCGCCAATGACTTGAGAGCAAAATACAGTGTTTGTTTCGCAAGAGTAGAAAGCTTGAGAAAAGCTCAGAGTCCGCCTTTTATAGAAAGACCCATCCAATCTCCACCGTTGAATTCAAATGCGATCAATCTAAGCCTTTCGTCGCATCTTCAATCTAGGCAATTGAAATGAAATGCCAGATTTGATCTATGCCCAAGATATCGCTGTGACCTTCACGCTCGCTTAAAACGCGTCACCTCGGTCACCACCAGTCGTCAATAATAATAAGTAGCCGCAGCAGCCTTTTAGGAGAATGGGCATGGCACCCAACTGTCACCTTGGAAATACGCAGTAGTTGTCAAATCATTTGACGATTGAATCGCCTTAGATCGAGCTCCTCACTCAACTTTACAAAGCTTGGACGTACCTGACGCGAAGTCCTCTGTGGGTCATCGCCTCGGACGCTACCATCCCTCGCAAACTTTACAAAGTTTTAGCCATCTCCCAACGCGTCGGCCTGTGGGTCAGCGCACCGGTAGCAGATGAGCTCCTCACTCAACTTTACAAAGCTTGGACGCACCTGACGCGAAGTCCCCTGTGGGTCATCGGTTCGGACGCTGCGTTCCCTCCCAAGCTTTATAAAGTTTTAGCCATCTCCCAACACGTCGGCCCTGTGAGTTAGCGCACTGGTGGCAGATGAGCTCCTCACTCAAGTTTACAAAGTTTGGACGCACCTGACGCGAAGTCCCTTGTGAGTCATCGCCTCGGACGCTGCGTTCCCTCCCAAACTTTACAAAGTTTTAGCCATCTCCCAATGCGTTGGCCCTGTGGGTCAGCGTACCGGTGGCAGATGAGCTCCTCACTCAACTTTACAAAGTTTGGACACACCTGATGCGAAGTCCCCTGTGGGTCATCGCCTCGGACGTTGCGTTCCCTCCCAAACTTTACAAAGTTTTAGCAATCTCCCAATGCGTCGGCCCTGTGGGTCAGCGTACCGGTGGCAGATGAGCTCCTCACTCAACTTTACAAAGCTTGGACGCACTTGACGCTAAGTCCCCTATGGGTCATCGCCTCGGACGCTGTGTTCCCTCCCAAGCTTTACAAAGTTTTAGCCATCTCCCAACGTGTCGGCCCTGTGGGTCAGCGCACCGGTAGCAGATGAGCTCCTTACTCAACTTTACAAAGCTTGGATGTACTTGACGCGAAGTCCCTTGTGGGTCATCGCCTCGGACGCTGCGTTCCCTCCCAAGCTTTGTAAAGTTTTAGTCATCTCCCAACGCGTCGGCCCTGTGGGTCAGCGCACCGGTGACAGATGAGCTCCTCACTCAACTTTACAAAGTTTGGACGCACCTGACGCGAAGTCTCCTGTGGGTCATCGCTTCGGACGCTGCATTCCCTCCCTAACTTTACAAAGTTTTAGCTATCTCCCAACACGTCGTCCCAAGCGGGTCAGCGCACTGGTGGCAGATGAGTTACTCACTCAACTTCGCATAGGCTACACGCGCCTAACGCGAGTCTCCTTTGGGTCATCGCCTCGGTCGTCGTGTTAACCTCTTTTCCTACTAATCGTCTCGTCTTGCAGCGCTTCGACCTCACATTGGTTATTGTTTCCTTTACGCAGTAACGAAACTTCGGCACATCTGCCTAAGATCATGGCTTCGATTACTGCAAAAGATCGACCCCCAAGCTCCCACGAGTCGCGGTCCCCAGTACCGAGACATATACATCTGGTCAGGAAAGCAAGTCCACCCATGATATAAATATTCATACCTGGACTTGGGGGGACCACTGTTACGCCCCTATCTGAACCGCCTCGAAATGCCCACTACCACACATTCCGACCTGATAGACACCCGTCCGAAGTGTTTTCGAAGTGATATCACCAATGTCAACAACCTAGTAGCACACTGTGAGGTATATGCGATCCTGCTGAACTGACCAAAGCTTTTCACCTCCAAGGCCAAGGCCAAGTAGACCTTTGTTAGAAGATCTGCCGCTAATTTCAAAAAGAGATTTGTGCCAAGATTCTCTCTGCACCTAAGGTTTAAATTGATTTGACGTCTCCATGAGGCTAGTTGATGTGACTTATCAACTTTTTGTCAATTCAACTTAGGAGAAATAAGCTGTCCGCCCACTCTACAGACGAGGCTGATTGACGCCTATGAGCGGACGCCTCATACCGTCAGATGTATACACGTGTCCCACATCCAACGGCTCATCCTACCTATAAATACCCAAGATTTAGCAAGAGGTAAAGGTAATGAAACTCTTACTACATAGCACTCCATAGCAAGTTTATATATTTTATCCTCCCCTTTCTTATTTTTTTGTAGAACCTCTAGGCGCTGTTCCGACCATCTAAACCTGACTTGACCGTCGGAGTGTATATGACCGCCAGCATCCCCGCTGGTCTCGATCGTGTGCGTTTGATCATGCGTTGATTGTGCGCAGGGAGGAATACGTGGAGTCGCTATCGGTTGACCACGTGAAAGGTCCAATTTTCGAGTTCAACAGTAGGTAACCATTTGTCCATGCGTGGCATGGTTTTTATGTCATTGTCAATCACGTGGATACTAATCTTTGGTTGTGGAGACTGCTTGAGATGTCTTATGGGAATGGGATTGAAAAACAAGAGATACTTTGTATAGATTTGTAACAAGGGGCTTGGTATAACAGTTCTGTTCATCATTAGTTGGTCAGAAACTGCAGGAGTAGTTATATTCCATGTGTTCCTTTCTTTCTTCGGTTGTGAAATCATAGCTTGAAAAACATTTCATTGACAGATTGATTTGGAATGTTGGCCCACCCAAAAACATTAGGAATAGCTAACTGGCTGTTTTATATGTTATTGTAACCTAACTGAATCTGAAAACTTGCTAGTGACTGTTTCAGTTGATGCCTTCATGAATAAGAATGTTAACCAGCCCAATTTAGTTGTCCTTGAATGAATATTTTCATGTTACATTCTCCTTCATGGCCAATATTTTCATATAATCTATCGAGTTGCTATGGATAATTGCCATGTCCTTTGGATATACCCTCAATATTGGACCAATACTCGCTTTTGCAAAAGTAGTAGGCACGTTTCACTTCAACATCACTCTTCGTTAGTCTATCATTTAAGTTTGGTTTCATTCTTAGAAAATGTGAATCAGGGAAGCGTAGTTTAGTATGCTTGCCCTAAATGGATATTGTGGGGGGCATCAATTTCACCAACAGTCTCAATTGATGCTCCTAACTACCGGATCACAGCTTCAAAAGGACAGGAATTCCTCAAAGGACATATGATGGAAACATTTATAGTAATTAATTTGTATGAAAAATCATAAAGCAATCCTCAGAGGATCTTCTGTGAAAACAATGGCAATGTATTATTTCTTAGTTTTAACCTTTTCAGTTGTTAAATCAAGGAGATGGAGAAATCAAGGAAGGTATTAGTGGAGTATGTAGAGCTACTTTGCTCAAAAAGTACGGTTGTCGTCACAAGGAATGGGGGATATTGCTATTGCATAAAAAGTACTTGATGGATATATATAATGTGATCTGACACAATCTTTTAATGGATTTATCGATCTTTTTGAATCTTGTAAATGTAGGATACTCTAAAGATATCGCCACCAGAAAACAGAATGACGAAGAAGGTGTCAATTACAGCTCTAGTTATCACCACCGCCTTATTTATTTGCTGTGGATGTTTTGGATATGTTGCTTTTGGCAATGGGTCACCTGGAAATCTATTGATGGGATTTTATGTCGGACACACCACCACACAAATTTTTAAAAAAATATTGACAGGGCACATCGACGACATGATTAAATTTTAGAAATTCTCCACTTATATAGTATAAATTTAGTTTATACTTGATATTATTAATTTTTCTTGTTGAAATCATTTAAATATGAATACATATTTGTTATCTAATAATAATTTTGAGTTCAAAATTTATAATATTATTGATAAAGAAAGAAAAATGACCATGGCAGAGTATACAGTGAATTTTGGTATTTAACACGTGTTGAACATAAATACGGCACCTGAATTGAAGTGTTCGTGCAACAGAGGTTGCTATGCAAAAATATACGAAGGAAAATGGTTGGCAGTCGAATTGGGACAAAAGAAAAAAAAATTATAATATATAGGTCAATTTTCATGGAAAAAATAAATTGTATTTATAACAAAACAAGTAGTCCAAACAAATATCATGATCAACAATGTATCCAATAATTGATACTGCTTTTAATTTTCCATTCTTGAATATTTTTGACCTTTTTAAGATCCTTTCGTATTCTCCCAGAACCTATTGTGGCCCCGGTAAAATAAAAATTTCTCTTTCCAAATAAGACAATTTTGCTGTTTTACAAACCCCTACCGACACTCACCACCTGTATAAAAACTTCAATTTCCTCCAACAATTCCATTACTGCTTTGGTTTGAAATTCTCATACATAAAAGGAACAATAGGAAGAAAGCAAGGTATTTTGAAAAGCTATTTCAAGGTTACGTAATAAAGAAAAGAGATCTAAAGTCTGCGCCTCCTCGATCAACCCCTTCGAACATGAACCTAGTCTGGAAAGATGATGTAAAGTCTTTACTAATTACTAATTAGAGTATACCTTTCTTTTTCTTAAGTATTGACATTTGATCATGTAGGTCCCACTTCTCCTCTATACTCTACTTATAAATAATTATTTTGTCAAAAATTTATCTACTTAAATTAATTTTAATTGAAAGTATAGAATAATAGGATGTCAATTTTCAGTTTAATGGGTTAATATTTAATACAAACATAATATGATATTTGTTGGTATTGGACCTATTGTTGAGTGACATTGTGAACTTTCTTTGCTGTAGCCAATAGACATCAGAAAAGTGGTTGAAGAAGTTGAGAAAAATGGAAGAACAAACCTCTACTCTGCTCAGAGATTCTGTATCATCTGCAGAGTCCTCTCATAGGAACTCCACAAAAAGAACAGGTCTGTTCAATATTTTGATTTTGTGAAGAAAATGGCTTTTTATTAGAAAAGACAGAAATTTGGATTGTTTTTTTTATTTGATTTGGTTTATATGTGAAGGAACTGTATGGACAGCAATTGCCCACATAATAACAGGAGTTATAGGGTCTGGGGTGCTGTCACTGGCATGGAGTGTAGCTCAGCTGGGGTGGATTTCAGGCCCAATATGCATGGTGGTGTTCTGTGTAATGACTATAATTTCTTCAAACTTGCTTTGTGATTGTTACAGATATCCTCATCCTGAAATTGGGCCCATCAGAAATAGATCTTTTGCTGAAGCTGTTAGGTGTTACTTAGGTGGATTACATTTAATAATTTTCATTCGAACGGTTACTGCCCCGATAAATGCCTTGTAAATAGCATCAAGTTTTCTTTCTTTCTGCAGGCAAGAAGAACTCGTGGATCGCAGAAATCTTCGTTCAAGAAGGCTATTACGGCTGCGGGGTTGCTTATACCATAACATCAGCTATCAGCATGAGGTTCTTCATCTAATTTTTTTAAGTTTGCTCTTTTTCTTTGAGTAGGCTCAACCAACTTCAATCCTAGTGTTGTGTTCTTGGGAATACCGAAAAGGAGATTATAATTGATGTACTTCTAGTTTTGACAGAGAGATTAGGTCTAAAACAAGAATTCAGTCACTAATTGCAAAGGGAAAAGGTCTGAACAAAAGTATCTTTAAATCAAATAATATGGGTAAGATGGAAATAATGAAGTTGTGAATATTGACATTCAACTGTTTTCTTCCTTTTTTTGGTTGTGCCGAGTTGTAAAATGGCTATGTGCCATGTATAGGATCTTGGTCTGAGAGTGTTTTGTGGATTTGAGTATCTTAAAAAATATCGCAACAGAATGAATTGGAATGTCAGTCCGCTCAAAAACATTCGGAATAGATCATAAATTCTGGGGAAGATCAAGTAAAATGTATGAAATCCATTATATCAGAGAGATCCTTGAGTCACTCTACTACTAAGTGTGAATTGGTTTTGAATGCTTTGTGACCGAACTCAATTCAAAACCTTAACTATTTTCATTCACGCTGAAAAAATAGGACTTGGCCACTTTTTATTAACTCCTTTAAGAATGAGAATGTTAACTATCTTGATTTAGTAGTTCTTATATGGAATTTTCATTTTACTCTCCCTAGATATCCATGTTTCTTTATTCATTTGTCATGTCAGGTTGTTTATTCACAGCAGATAGCAACTAATTGGATTGTTGGTTCTAGTTATAAGTATAATTTATGGTGATATTTCTTTGTTAAGGGCAATTCTTAAATCAAATTGCTACCACAAGGAAGGACACGATGCTCCATGTGAATATGGCGATAGTTTCTTTATCCTTCTATTTGGAGTTGTTCAAATACTATTTTCTCAGATACCTGACTTTCATAACATGGAGTGGCTCTCAATAATTGCTACAATCATGTCCTTTTCATATACCTTCATTGGACTCGCACTCAGTCTCGCAAAAGTTGTAGGTACCTTTCATTTCAACATTACTTTTCCTTCGCCTATCATCTTAGTTTAAATTCATTCTTATAACAAGCACATTATTGGAGCATAATTTAATATGTTTTGCCGATAGATCAATCCATTATTTTTCTTATGCTTAGCCTTTTGAGATGGCAATGCAGGAGACGGAGAAATCAAGGGAGATATTAGTGGAGTATCTACAGCTGCATCAGTTCAAAAAATATGGCTCTCCTCACAAGCACTTGGGGATATTGCTTTTTCTTTCTCGTACAATACGATTCTTCTGGACATACAGGTGTCAAATAGTACTTGCTACCGTTTTGATTTTAAAGTGAAACGCCAAAGCTAATGACTAACTCGTAAATGTAGGATACTCTAAAGACACCGCCCCCAGAAAACAAGACAATGAAGAAGGCGTCAACTACAGCTATAATTATTTCCAGCTTCTTCTCTCTCTGCTGTGGGTGTTTTGGATATGCTGCTTTTGGCAATCAAGCGCCTGGAAATCTGTTAACGGGCTTTGGATTTTATGAACCCTACTGGCTTATCGACTTTGCCAATGCGTGTATAGTTCTTCATCTTGTGGGAGGATATCAGGTATTTCATGTTGTGACTTGATAAGGGTATGGATCATTTGGACCTATATTGGCATTTGTGAATGTATCCGTATCCACTTTTGTTACTGTCTTATCGAAGGTTGAGGAATGCACTTTATAGAAGCGTCAATTTTCATCAGCTTGGCTAATGATATCTGCTGCATATGTTTGGCTCTTGCAGATCTACAGTCAGCCATTGTTTGCAGTAACTGAGAGATGGATTTCAAAGAAGCATCCGAATAGTAAATTTGTGAATAAAGAACACAGAATTAAGCTCCCATTACTGCACGATTTCAAGTTGAATCTTCTTCGGCTTTGCTTCAGAACTGCATACGTTGCATCTACAACGGGAGTGGCTATTCTTTTTCCTTATTTCAACCAAGTTTTAGGAGTCATCGGCGCTCTGAATTTTTGGCCTTTGGCAATATATTTTCCTGTGGAAATGTACCTTGCGCAGAATAATATACGAGCTTGGACAAGAACATGGACAGTTCTTCAAGCTTTCAAAATACTTGGCCTTCTTTGCAACATTATAGCTTTAGTCGGGTCGATAGAGGGACTCATAAGCAACAGGTTGAGCTAGGGAATTGTTGATTTAAAGCTAAATGCTTCTGTTGATTGATTCTTGTGAATATGTTCCAAAGGCTTTTGTTGGTTGCACCAAAACTTACAAATGACATATGCTTACCAGTAATGAGCCCAGATTCAACAAAAATGGTGCAGTTCTATAATATTATTGGGGAGATTGGACTGTGATGAAAAAGGTGTATCACCGTAATAGTGTTATTTATATATACACTGAAACAAGTAATACATGTGGAATTCTGTGCAATTTGGTTCGTCTCATTCGAGGAATTTTTCTTCATTCATAATTTAACATGTTTAGGGCATTTTCAATGCTATCACCAAAACACCAAATTTCTCCAATGCTATCACCAAAACACCAAATTTTGGAGAAATTTGGTGCAAAACCTTTCCAATGTGGCACCAAAGTTTGCACCATTTTGGTGCAAAAATGGTGTAAAGTTAAATTTCCCCTTTTTTCATTTGTCAAAGTAATAGATGGAGGATATTTGTGTTTTTTGTGTTACATATTTTTTAATACAATAATAATAATTTTCATTTAAAATAAATTTAAAGTAATAATAATAATAATTAATTAAGTAATTAAAATAGAATACAAAAAAAAATTAAAATATAACAAATGTGATTATTTATAGTTAACACGAAATATATTATAACAACGATAGACATGAATTTGCCTAGATATCATATCTTTAAGATGGCAAGATAAGATTTAATAATATAGAGATTGAATGGTTGAGATCTTAACGTAATCCAATCTAACGATGGAGATGAATTTGGATAGATATCTTATCTTCAATATGACAGGATAAGATTTAACAATATAGAGATTGAACAGTTGAGATCTTGACGTGATCTAATATAACGATTTTGACTTTATAATATCATAATACCCAAATTCGAAATGCATTGCACTATTTTCTAACAGCGTGATTTAATATTTTCATTTTTGTAGTGTTTCTACTAATTGTACTATGCTTTTTTTATATATATTAATGAATTTAATATCTTCCTTAATTTAACATAATTATTTTAGTAATTTATGTGTTTTTTAATAAATAAATTATTAAGAATAAAAAAAGAGAATAAAATGATTAAACATTGTTCATTTTGTGTAATGTTTGGAGACGATTTTTAGTTTGGTGCAAGATTTTGTGTAAAATGGTACAAAAGTTACTTTAAATTTTGGTGCAAAATTGAGGATGGGATGTGAGATGACATGGCACTTGAAAACCTGGATATGAAAAAGTAGGGGCATTAAATTCTGAAAATGTTGTATAAAAGCAATAATTTTGTATTTTGAAAGGGATAACGAATATTATCAATTGTTAATCTTATTGGAGAGTTTTGATTTTCAAAATCTACCTAAAATTTTTATAAAAAACGTGGTTATATTTTTTCGAATAATACTACTTGCAGTCATTCACTATCGCAGTTGTTCTACGTGATATACATGTTGCGGTTAATAATTTGATATATGGGACAAGAAAAAATTATCACATTTGTACATCAATTACAAACCATCATGTAGGAAACAACATAGATCGACTACAGCAGTGATCAACTATAAATAACATTACTCTGTTTTTTCTTGCAACTTATTCAGTCTCACCAACCTAAACATTATACCCAATAAATTCTTTGCATTATTTTATCAATTTTTATTAAATGAAAGTTCAATGGCAAAATTCAAAGTCATTTTCCATCTTTGTAGAGGTTAAAAAGTAACTCAACAGAAACATGTTTGATTTCAAAACATATTTTCCGTATGCATTTTTTACGTTTCTAATTTCACATTGCCTATATATCTTAATTAATATAGGGTTTAAGATGTAAATACAGTACAAACTCTATAAATTAATACTCTGTAAACTAATAACCTCTATTACAAATTAAATTTTTTCAAGTTATAACATTTGATGACAATTAAAATAAACAAAAATTGTTAATGAGATTCGAGCTCTACAAGAATTGAAAGTTCTATAATCGGTTAAAAAAAAAAAAAATTATTTAGGTACTGAAATGGCTCAGTATTAATCTGAGATTCTTAACTTATGCTGCTGTAGGATTTTCTATACCCTGCAAACTGGGATTCTTATCACTTGAAGCAAGTCTTCAGTCGATCTTCACTGATGAGAAAAGGTAATGGACAAAGTAGAATGATACAAGGAAGCCTACTGTGCCAGTAGAAAGCATGATTGCAACTGCTATTATCAGGGAGTAGCCGAGATAAAGTATTGCCGACACGGGCCCACTCAAACTCTGGAGCTCGAAAACCAGATAATTAATGGAGTACAAGAACACGTAAAGGGAAACCGAACCTGATGCGTAGAATGCTTTCCACCACCACATCCAATCCTCGACACAGAGATGCATGTATGTGAGGACAACAGAAACTTCAGCACAAACGATAACCAACAAAATTAGTACGATAAGAAGGAAGCCGAAGACATAATAGAATCTTCCAAGCCAGATGCTGGAAAGGATGAAGAAAAGTTCGATAAAGAGGGTTCCAAATGGAAGAGTTCCAGCACCGAGAATAAGAAGCCATGAAGGGTATTTGCGTGCAGGAATCTCTCTAGGGATTTGATTTGTTCGAACTGGATACTGAATAGGCTCAGCTCGGGTTCCCAAGAATCCTCCGAAGAGGGTGAGTGGCACTGAAATGCAGAACCAGAGAGAAAAAAGTATGAAATACAAAGAAATGGGAATAGCTCCAGTACTCCTGCTTCCCCAAAGGATAAAATTCAATGCTGTGAGAATAACAAACACAATTCCGGGAAAGAAGCATGCTATTAACCAAGAAACTGAACTCCACCCATCAGAATGACCTTTGATCATTCTCCACATACGTACACCAACATAACCAGCCGCAATTCCCAGGAAAAGGTAAAGAATTATCATCCCCGTCAACAACATTCCCCGTGAAGCTGGTGACATGAAACCAAGAGCTGCAAAAACAATAGATACAACTGCCATCCCGGTGATCTGAACTCCATCCGCAACCATCACACAAAGTAGCTTCGAATGATTTGGTTCTCTGAACACATCACCAACAACAAGTTTCCATCCGGAGAGCTCCTCATTCATTTGGGCCTGAGATTCTTTGTCCAATTCATCATACCTTGTCAGATCCCTTCTCACAGTTCTCAAGAAGATAACAAAAACAATGCCTGCCAAGAATAAAATTACCACCAACGAGTTGAGAATTGAGAACCAGTGAACACGGGCTCCATCCATCTTGAGATAAGCATCCCATCGAGATGGCCATCTAATGTTGCTTTTCACAAACTCAACCTCATACGTAAATGATACTCTCTCTCTCTCCCTTATAACTTGAGACTTGTCAAGTTCCTGGGGACAGCTTACTGTTGAAAAATTGTCATAAATGTGGAGTTTTGCCATCTTCTCAGGATCATATTTTACACTACAAGGGACAACCTCAAAACCAACAATCTCATACCCTGAAGTCTTATTTTTATCTGCTCGAGAAATGAAACCCATACCTCCTTCCCCAGTGCCAATTACCTCCATGGAAGCTCCTTCATACTCATGAATCAGGACCCTAAACTTGAGGTGGTTGATGATATAATCATCATTACTTTTGGCAGGAGTGTATCCAATTGGAAAGCCAGTCCATTGAATTTTAACCCCATTTTGGTCAGTATACCTCATGGCAGGCATATTATCAAGGATCATATTCACTTGATACAGATCATGTGTTCTCTGCTTCAAAAGTGTTACCTCATGCTCACTCAAAGGAAGAGTAGTACAGAGGTAAACAGACTCATTCACATTCATGCGGAAACGGTATGGAGAGTTGTCAATCTGATCTCCCATGAGCAATTCTCCCAGATTCTCAGCACTTTTCTTTACTCCCCCTTGAGGTTTGCAATAAGGAAGACTGTAATAGCTGAAGGGAAGCTCAGTTTCAATTGAGGTCAAAGAATTCACTTTGGCATATATATCGTCCCCTGTTGAGTATGTATGCATGTAGCTTCCGGGAAGATAAAACCCATTACATGCTTGAAATAAAAGAGTCAAGTACAAGACAGCAGCATAATGTTTCTTTCTTGAAATCAAAGGCAAAGCCATTGCTCAGGAGAAGGATATTGGAGCAACTATCCTCAAACCCACTCACTCTAAGCCACAATCGACAGAGTACACAACGTTGTCATCAACACTGAGGAAAGAATATTTTTCGCATCAGAATACTAGTTTCTTTCTACTCAGACTTCATAAACAGGGAGCAAAACTTAATTACAAGCTTTTCGTCCACCCTTGTTGTTAATAATAAAATAGAGCTGCCTTCATATAAACCCAATGAAATTGAATGTTTTCAGCTCAAACAATGCACATTCATCAACTGTATACGTAGTTATAAATGGTGAAGTTTATTAAAATTCCAATACACAGATATAAATATACGAGGAAACTATCCCATTATATTAGCATATAGGAAACAATTTCGTGCTATATATATGAGGCAATTTAATTGAAATTTTTCTGCCTTTGTGCTATCCAAATTGTATATGCACACGAATATATACGTATACAATTACTATTTGTTTCTGACATAAATAGAAAACGCAGCAAAGCAAATCGCTTGAAACTGCATCCAATGTACAGGTATGTGTTATTTAGTAATTTAATAACAAAAATTGATTAGATCAGTTTTCTTCCAAGGAATCCAACCGTGTTACTCATTTGGAAATAAAAAGATTTCTAATTATACTCCTTATTTTCCAGAATCGTGTCCACAAATATCCAGTCAATACCACCAATTGTTTATTCATAAGCAATACCTAGAAATCTAATTCGACAAAAAACTAAACAGGAAAATGAAATTTCTAATGGACCCATCAGCCATTACATAGATCCACGATAATGAAGCAAAAATCCAAACTCGATTGCAGAGAAATTTAACTACTACCAATTCAAATGTAGTCTTCAACATCTAACATATCAAATATAAAACAACAGAACACCGGCAAAATCTTCAATTCAACACAAAATAAAGAAAAAACCACAGGTATATATAAAGAACGATAAATGAAACAAACAAAGACACGATTTTTTCAGAATTTCTATCAATGCACATCTGATCTGTAAATACGGTATATGAATTAACATTATGCATTTACACACTTACCAGTGTTGGAACTGAAATTGGTTAGATTCAGACGTGACTAAAATTAGGTGAAAATCGCAAGATTTGTGATATTCGTTTGCATGTGCGATAGTACGATCGAGCTCCTAGAGAAATGGTTGAACGCGTGGATTTGAAGTTTAGATCTCTAATTAGTAAATTTTAAGTTACAAATAAATAAATACTTTTTTTTAGCAGTTCATTTAATGAAGGTGGACGGTTATCAAGGTACGTAGGAATAAAGCAACGGCTACAATATGTAACAAAAAGAAGTTAAAATCAATCAGCAAAGTACAGAGGTAGGTAGAATACGTAACAAAAGAAGCTAAAATTGATGGATTTTGATGAATGTACGGGGCATTCCATGTTTCACGTACCCTCACACGAGGTGGGTGTCACGCCATTAAAAAATGACTCCAAAAATTCCCACCCCACCTATGTTTATGTGTGTTGTTGGAACACCATCTTCTAGCTCAGCACATTCCAGAATATTCCTTCCAGATCAATTTTAGCTTCCCAGTTGTCTAGAGTTAGAGATTAGTTAGATAGTGTGCTAGATTTTTCTCTATAAATAGAACCTTTGTATTTATTTGTAGTTCATTGGAATTTCTTCTTCCAATCCCCCCCTTTCATGGGGGTTTATTTTCCTTCTTCTTTGGAGTGTTCCTTTCTTCCTATTATGGAGTGCATTTCCTCCTATTTTGGAGTGTAATTTTCCTCCTTTAATGGAGTAATTCATCTTCTCCTTTTATGGAGATTTCTCATTCAATAAAATGTAACATGGTATCAGAGCAAAATTGCTTCCTGTTGCTGTGTTTTTATGAGATTCAACATCTCCTTTTCCTGTGTTCTGGTCAAATAAAGCATATTTGTGATTTTCTGTATTCTGCTCAAATGAGAGCAGATCCATGATTTGTTCTATTTTACCATAATTCTGGAAGGTGTAATTTCAGTTCCATTCATCAATAATTTCAGAGTGTTTGATGGCGACAACAACATCAGCTTCAATTCTAATAAATTCTAATATGCTTGGATAAATTCTAATAGATGGAGGAAAAGCATTCAAGTCCTGATGGCTTCAATTTGCTGAAGAAAATCAAAGAATTCACTCGATTGATACTCGACGATCTGTGTAATTGTAGTTCAGCAACCTCAAAATAAAATTTCTATTCATTTTCTTCTGGATCTCTAACATCATCAAGCTGAGGATTTAAATCAGAGTGTAGCATACTTTTCGAAATCTTGCTGTAATTACAAATATGGTTACAGATTGTGCAACTTAGGCTGTTGATTTGTTTGGAAGTATTGGCGCAGAAATTATTGGTGCTGATGTGAAGTTTGAAGTTGCTTCAGAAGGTTCTCATATACATTTGCCAGATCTCCTACGTTTTCCTTTCCAACACATTCAACTCGTATGTAGTCTATCAGAGAAAATTTCGAGTTTGAATATGCGCACAAAGTGTTTGAAGAAATGTCCCACAAATGAGAGCCATGAGAGTGTTGTGTGTCACTTTTTTTTTTTTTCAATTCAAGTTTTGCATTCTCGTCAGAGTACACTACATGCAGCAACACCAGCAGTGAAATTCAATTGATCATTCTTGTGGAGTTTTTACTGCATGGTTACAAGTTTGATAGCATAAATGCAGTGATCTTCAACATTGCTGGAAATCTTAAGGTTATTGTTGCTGTTACATATTCATGGTTGATATTTCACATTTTAATCTTCAAGATGGACTATAGTTGATCTTCCTAGTCCTTCACCAGATTAACCTCAACCAGATTCCACTCCAGATTGAAGGGACCAGATTTATCTCACACAGATTCTCCCAGCTATCTCCAGCTTCCACAGATTCTTCCTACAACTGTTAATTAGTTGGTAGTTATGTTAGTAGTTAGATAGCTAGTCTTCTTGTCTATAAATACAAGACTTGTACACATTGTAGCTCATTGGAATTTCTTCTTCCAATCCTTCCCTTTCATGGAGGTTTATTTTCCTCCTTCTTTGGAGTGTTCATTTCCTCCTATTATGAAGTGCATTTCCTCCTATTTTGGACCATTCCTTTCCTCCTATTATGGAGTGGATTTCCTCCTATTTTGAAGTGTAATTTTCCTCCTTTAATGGAGTAATTCATCTTCTCCTTTTATGGAGATTTCTCATTCAATAAAATGTAACATGGTATCAGAGCAGATGTTACTTCCTGCTGCTATTTTTCTGAGATTTAATTCATCTCATTTTTCTTTGTTCTGCTCAAATGGAAGCAGATCTATAATTTTTCTATTTTAGCATAATTCTAGAGGCAATTGTTCCCCTTCTGCAGCTGCGGTGAGTCGGCCAATTTATCTGAAAGATTATTACTATATTCGGTGACGATTGACAAGTAATTCATCAAATCAATTGTGAGATGGTGAATTTCGACAACGACCACCGGAGATTTTGAAGAATCTTTCTGCAATGATGATCTCATATTCAATGTTGTCTGCACATACTCGCCAAGTCTGACGAGTGAAGTCAGAGTGTGGGACTTGACACTAGCTATTGAATCGAAGGAAAATATGGAATCAATCTCCGGCCAATGATTGGAGATTCCGGTATACATATTAAGTACTCGCAACAGTTTATCCGGCGATTTCTTGCTGTTTTTCATCACATTTCTAGACATATGAACAAAATCACTGCTTCTTCCTCTTGCCTCCTACCGTGGCTCCGCTTTCTTGGGTTAATTTCTTTCCCGCCTTCGATTTCTTCTCCGCCGGAGCCTTCTCGGAGGCAAGCTTCTTCTCAGTTTGGTTTTTTTTTCCTCCACATTTGGTGCCATTTCTTCTCTTCCTTGCTTCGAATCTGAACTTGCAAAAAGGAGTTGCAAATTTTATATGCCAAGAATGGAGCTTGATATGATCCAGGAGTCGAGCCCGACGAAGGAAAGTGCGAGACGAGACCCGTTGATAGTCGATGGCTGACCAATGACGTGATCAAGGGCAAAGCAAGTGAAACAAGAGATGGGATTACTCGTTCAAGAACTTATTGATGGAACCATGTTCGGGACTCAAAATGGGACAAGTTTCGTGTTCGGGTTGAAGGCCGAAACAAAATGGATCAATGCGTTACAAGCAGCCTAAGACGACAGTGGGCAGTGTAACCATGCGGCTGCACGGTGTGATCGCACAACATGATACCGAGAATCAAATGGCCAAAATTCTATTACCATGCGGCCGCACGCGTTTTAACCATGCGACCGCATGGTTCATTTCTGGGGCGATTTTCCTTTTTTTTCGCGTTTTTCCTTATTTTATTAGAATTTCATTCTTAATCAAATTCCTACCATATTGGACGAATATTTTAGGAATTTTGTTAGATTATTAGAATTATATTTCCTTTTGACTCCTATTCGAGGAATAGAATAAATAGGAGAATATCTTTTCATTGTAAAAACCCTTGAACTTTGAATATTGCTTAATATTATAGAGAGAGAATTATTCTTTCAATTTAATTATTCTTCTTGAACAATCTTGAAACTTATCAAGATTCAACTTCTTGTGCCGTTCTATCAATCGGATTGTGGGTTCTTTCAATTGTAATCAAGGGGTTTTAGGTTCTTTGCTAATCTAGGGTTTCTTGGTTCAATTCTTGGGGTTCAAGATCCAAAACCGGGTTAAAATTGGTGTTCTTGGGTTCCGCATCAATCTCGTTGTGGGTTTCGTAGTTTCCATTGCTATGGGGTTCGCATCAGTTGGTATCAGAACTTTGGCTCCAATTTAATCAGGTTATATCCTTTGTTTTCTAATTTTTTTTTTCAATTTCTTGTGTTCTTGTGTCCAGAAGATTTTCTTAATCTTTGATCCAAAAAATTTCATCAAAAATCTTCAAATTCCATTTTTGGGCTCAATTTTCGCCCAAATCAGTTTTCGTTTTCTTTGTTGGTTTTGTTATTGATTTTCGGATCTAAAAAAAAAATATTACTGTTCATCCGTACATTAAAAAAAACTTGTTGAATATTATTGATCCATCAAATACCAACTTTTATTATTCATTATCGTTTCTAAATTACTTGGACACATTGAATCACTCCATTCCTTCATTCAAATCAAGTTTTAAAAGTTTTCTTTGAGTCCTTCGTTACAATTATTGAGTCACATCCGATTTGGGGAATTCTACACGAATTGATTGATTGATTGAATTCATTGATTGTTCCTAGAAGCAATTGTTGAAAGAATTGAGTGGCAAAATGCAGAGAGGTGAGCTTAATAAAGGGTAAATGCCATTGTGTGTGTGTTTTCGAGTGACTTTTGGTGATGCAGTAAAATAAAATTTTAGTTTTAGGATGTCAGAAAGGGTAGAATCAAACTCAAGCCGACAAGGCAATAATAGCAATGCAACGGAGGATTTAGTGCAAAGGTTTGAGAGGGCGTTTGGAGATGTGAGAGATAGGTTGGAGAAGCAGAAGGCTTGGGTGAATAGATTAGATACATCGGTGGCTATTCTTAGTCGGGGGCATCAAGTGGATGTATCCAATGCCAGAGGACCGGATAGATGGGAGCCTAGGAGGGAAAGGTGAGAGGAGTATGGATATGGGAGTGACATGGGCGAAGATAAATTTCACGGTGTTGAGATGGGAAGGATGAGGAATAGAGGTGATAGGTTTGACAGACGGGGTCGGAATGATCGCGGGGAGGAGTTGGATGGAAACTTGGGAAATATAAAAATGACAGTTCCTTCATTCAAAGGAAGGAGTGATCCCGAGACATACCTGGAGTGGGAAAGGAAGCTTGAAATAATCTTCGAGTGTCATAACTATTCGGAGGAGAAAAAGGTGAAGTTAGCAGTTTTGGAGTTCAGTGACTATGCAATTTCATGGTGGGATCAAGTGATTACTTTACAACGTAGGAGTGGGGGAAGACCAATCAACACTTGGGAGGAATTGAAGTCATTGATGAGAAAGAGTTTTGTTCCTAGCCACTATTACCGAGAGATCCATCAAAAACTGCAAGGTTTATATCAAGGGTCGAAAAGTGTAGAGGACTATCATAAAGAGATAGAAATACTCATGATTAGGGCCAATGTGGTAGAAGATCGGGAGGCTACCATGGCACGATTCTTGAATGGGTTGAATAGGGAAATTGCCAATGTAGTGGAGTTGCAACATTATGTGGAGTTGGAAGACACGTTGCATGTGGCTATGAAGGTAGAGAGACAGCTGAAGAGGAAAGGGGTAGTTAGGCAGCCGTTAGGAACTTCGAGTGTTAATCCACCTGGGAAGCCAGGGTGGAGCAACAACAACAAAGGTGATAAAACTATACCTAAAGGTAGGAATGAGTGGCAGAAAGGGAAAGAAGAAAGTGCTAGCAAAACAGCACCCAAAACAGATTCACAACCATCAAGGAATCAAGACATCAAGTGTTTCAGATGCTTGGGGTTAGGGCACATTGCTTCTCAATGCCCAAATAAATGGGTAATGATTTTGTTGGATAATGGAGAAGTGGTGAGTGAAAGTGAAGGAGAGTTTGAGGACATGCCTGTATTGGAGGACATTGAAGAAGAAGAAAAATTGGAGTTTGCTGTTGAGGAATCGTTGGTGTCAAGGAGAGCTCTTAACACTGAAGTCAAGGTGGATGATTCGGAGCAGCAGCAAGAAAATATATTCCACACACGTTGTTACGTCAAAGATAAGGTATGTAGTATGATTATTGATGGTGGGAGTTGCACGAATGTAGCTAGTACAACTTTAGTTGAGAAATTAGGACTAGCTTTGTTAAGACACCCTAGGCTTTATAAGTTGCAATGGTTGAATGAAAGTGAGGAAGTTAGGGTGAATAAAAGAGTTTTAATTGATTTCTCAATTGGGAGTTATAGTGACAAGGTAGTGACAATGTAGCTAGCACAACTTTAGTTGAGAAATTAGGACTAGCATTGTTAAGACACCCTAGGCTTTATAAGTTGCAATGGTTGAATGAAAGTGAGGAAGTTAGGGTGAATAAAAGAGTTTTAATTGATTTCTCAATTGGGAGTTATAGTGACAAGGTAGTATGTGATGTGGTGCCTATGCATGTGGGTCATATCTTGTTAGGAAGACCATGGCAATATGATAGAAGGGTCACACATGATGGTTATAGGAATCGTTATAGCTTTGTCAAGGATGGAAAGACTATTACTCTTACGCCATTAACACCGGCACAAGTGTATGGAGATCAAATCAAGCTGAAAAGTGAGGAAGACGAGAGAATAAAAGAGTCAGAAAAAATGAGAGGCAATAGTGAAACCATCACTAAGAGAGAAAATAGTGAGGTGGCTGAGAGTGGAGAAAAGAGAGAGAAACCACATGAGCGGAGAAAAAAAGAGTCAGTTGAGAGGAGAGAAAAAGAGTCAGCTAAGCGGAGAGAAAAGCCAAAGGTCAACTTCTATGCAAAAGAGAGTGAGTTGAAAAAGGCTATGAACGATAATAGGCAAATGATATTGTTAGTGTACAAGGAGTCCCTCCTCAATTTTGAGGATTCTAACACATCCCTCCCTAGTTTGGTTAAGTCTTTATTGCAGGAGTTCGACGATGTGTTTCCTGAGGAGATGCCAAGTGGATTGCCACCAATCAGAGACATCGAGCACCAGATTGACTTTGTACCCAGAGCTGTCATACCGAATCGACCAGCTTACCGAAACAATCCCTAGGAGACAAAGGAGCTTCAAAAACAAGTGGAGGAGTTGATGAGCAAAGGTTATGTCAGGGAGAGCATGAGTCCATGTGCTGTACCTGTTTTGCTGGTGCCTAAGAAGGACGAGACTTGGAGAATGTGCGTGGATTGCCGAGCTATCAACAATATCACGGTAAAGTATCGTCACCCAATATCTAGGTTAGATGATATGCTTGATGAGTTGAATGATGCTTGCATTTGTAGTAAGATTGATCTTAAGAGTGGGTATCATGAAATATGCATGCGGGAGGGTGATGAATGGAAAACGGTGTTTAAGACTAAGTATGGATTGTATGAATGGTTAGTTATGCCGTTTGGACTCATTAATGCACCGAGCACTTTTATGTGTTTAATGAACCATGTTTTGCGTGCTTTTATTGGGAAATTTGTTGTGGTTTATTTTGATGACATCTTAATCTATAGCAAAAACCTAGATGAGCATTTAGAACATTTAAGTTGTGTGCTTGTTGTGTTGCGAAAGGAACAACTATATGCTAATTTCAAAAAGTGCACAATTTGCATAGATAGAGTTGTTTTCCTAGAATTTGTGGTTATTGCTAACGAGGTGGAAGTCGATGAAGAAAAGATAAAAGCTATTAAAGAATGGCCAACACCTAAGATTATAACTGAAGTTAGGAGTTTTCATGGATTGGCTAGTTTTTATAGGCGATTTGTAAGAGATTTTAGCACCATCACTACACTGTTGACTGAAATAGTAAAGAAGAATGTAGGTTTTCATTGGAGAGAATTTCAAGAAATTGCATTTAACACAATTAAGGATAAACTAAGTAAAGCACCTATTTTGGCATTACCAAATTTTGATAAAATATTCGAGGTTGAGTGTGATGCATCAGGAATAGGTATAGGAGCAGTGTTAATGCAGAAAAGGAGACTTATTGCTTACTTTGACGAAAGTTGAGTGGGGGCGCATTGAATTATCCGACATATGACAAGGAGCTGTATTCACTTGTTCGAGCATTGGAGACTTGGCAGCACTACTTATGGCCAAAGAAATTTGTGATACACACCGATCATGAATCTTTAAAGCATTTGCGAGGTCAAGGTAAGTTGAACAAAAGACATGCGAGATGGGTGGAGTTTATCAAGACATTTCCCTACGTCTTCAAGTACAAACAAGGTAACGGAAATATAGTTGCTGATGCATTGTCTCGAAGGTACGTGCTTTTAAATTCATTAAGTACTAAATTACTTGGTTTTGAACATATTAAGGGCATGTATGAATCTGATTGTGATTTTTCTAGTATTTATGCTTCATGTGATAAAGGTGCATTTGATAAATTCTATAAGCATGAAGGATATTTGTTTAGGGAAGATAAGTTGTGCATTTCTAATTGTTCTTTGCGTGAATTATTGGTAAGGGAAGCACGTGGGGGTGGTTTAATGGGACACTTCGGGGTTCAAAAGACTTTAGACATGTTAGAGGAACATTTTTATTGGCCTAAAATGCGACATGACGTAGAACAAATATGTGAAAAGTGTATAACTTGTAAAAAGGCTAAGTCTAAAGTTCAACCCCATGGTTTGTATACTCCTTTGCCTGTAACTAGTGAACCTTGGGTAGACATATCTATGGACTTTGTGTTAGGTTTGCCTAGGACAAAAAGGGGTCGGGATTCAATATTTGTAGTGGTCGATAGGTTTAGTAAAATGGCGCACTTCATACCATCTCATAAAACTGACGATGCTACTAATATTGCAGACTTATTCTTTAGGAAAATAGTATATTTACATGGAGTACCTAAAAGTATAGTGTCTGATAGGGACGTGAAGTTTTTGAGTCATTTTTGGCGTGCTCTGTGGAGTAAGTTAGGAACTAAGTTATTATTTTCTACAACTTGTCACCCACAAACAGATGGACAAACTAAGGTTATTAATTGAACTATGACTCAACTACTTAGGACAGTGATCAATAAAAATCTGAAATCATGGGAAGAGTGTTTACCGTTTATAGAGTTTGCATATAATCGAGCTACACATTCTACTACTTCGTTTTCTCCTTTTGAAATTGTTTATGGTTTTAATCCACTAACACCTATGGATTTAATCCCTTTGCCTGTGCATGAACGAGGTAGCTTGGATGGGAAACGAAAAGCCGAGATGGTGAAAACACTCCATGAAAAGGTCAGGATACAGATCGAAGAGAAAGGAAAACTGATTGCATCAAAGGCAAATAAAGGAAGAAGACGCGTTACATTTGAGTCTGGAGATTGGGTCTGGGTGCATTTCAGAAAAGAGCGTTTTCCAAAATAGAGGAAGTCAAAATTACAACCACGAGGCGATGGACCGTTTCAAATCATCGAGAGGATCAATGACAATGCATATAAAGTGGATTTACCTGGTGAGTATAATGTTTCAGCTACTTTTAATGTATCTGATCTCTCTCTGTTTGATGTAGGTTCAGATTTGAGGACGAATCCTTTTGAAGAGGGAGGGGATGATATAATCCAGGAGTCGAGCCCGACGAAGGCAAGTGCGAGATGAGACCCGTTGATAGTCGATGGCGGACCAATGACGCGGTAAAGGGCAAAGCAAGTGAAACAAGCGATGGGATTGCTCGTTCAAGAAACTATTGATGGAACCATGTTCGGGACTCAAAATGGGAGAAGTTTCATGTTCGGGTCGAAGGCCGAAACAAAATGGATCAATGCGTTGCAAGCAGCCGAAGACGACAGTGGGCAGTGTAACCATGCGGCCGCACGGTGCGACCGCACAGCATGATACCGAGAATCAAATGGCCAAAATTCTATTACCATGCGGCCGCACGCGTTTTAACCATGCGACCACATGGTTCATTTCTGGGGCGATTTTCCTTTTTTTTTTCGCATTTTCCTTATTTTACTAGAATTTCATTCTTAATCAAATTCCTACCATATTGGACGAATATTTTAGGAATTTTGTTAGATTATTAGAATTATATTTCCATTTGACTCCTATTCGAGGAATAGTATAAATAGGAAAATATCTTTTCATTGTAAAAACCCTTGAACTTTGACTATTGCTTAATATTATAGAGAGAGAATTATTCTTTCAATTTAATTGTTCTTCTTGAACAATCTTGGAACTTATCAAGATTCAACTTCTTGTGCCGTTCTATCAATCGGATTGTGGGTTCTTTCAATTGTAATCAAGGGGTTTTAGGTTCTTCGCTAATCTAGGGTTTCTTGGTTCAATTCTTGGGGTTCAAGATCCAAAATCGGGTTAGTATTGGCGTTCTTGGGTTCCGAATCAATCTCGTTGTGGGTTTTGTAGTTTCCATTGCTACAGGTTTCGCATCAGAGTTCAATTGAAATCCTGACTTTGTCACTCACTTTAACTGGTTTAGTGCTCGTCATTGAAGATTCTGATCTCTTTATTGAAATTGTCCCTTTGCTGGTTGGGAATTGGCAGATTAATTGGTGTATGATCTATCAAAGAAAATTCGAAATTCTGATGTGCACACAAAGTATTTGAAAAAAAAGTTCAATAGAGCTCTGACTAGCACTTTTCATTATATCTCTTTACATGCTGCCACCAAAAGCTTGGAAGGTGTAGTTTATGCTCCATGCATCAGGTTCACATTCTTGTAGCCGAAGCACTTGTACAAGAGTTGATTCCATCTCTGTGAACCTCTTTGATCTTCCATAGGCATCTATGAGAGTATTGTATGTGATTGTGTTGGGCTTGATTCCCTGAACTGCCATGACAGCAAGCAAAATAGCAGTGTATTCTTAATTCATTCTCTAATCTTCAAATGGATCTTCCAAGTCCATCTTGAGGAGTGTGTGTTGGAACACCATCTTCCAGCTCAGCACATTCCAGAATATTCCTTCCAGATCAATTTCAGCTTCCCGATTGTCTAGAATTAGAGATTAGTTAGATAGTGTGTTAGATTTTTCTCTATAAATAGAACCTTTATATTCATTTGTGATTCATTGGAATTTCTTCTTCCAATCCCTCCCTTTCATGGTGGTTTATTTTCCTCCTTCTTTGGAGTGTTCCTTTCCTCCTATTATAGAGTGCATTTCCTCCTATTTTGGAGTGTAATTTTCCTCCTTTAATGTAGTAATTCATCTTCTCCTTTTATGGAGATTTCTCATTCAATAAAATGTAACATGTGTTCTATAGGGGCTACTTGGTTCCCCAGCATGACTCAAAATTGGAATTAAAATAAAAGCGGGCTAGAATGTGTAACTGAGAAGGCTAAGGTGTAGTGTCCTGCATTCCTAACACGCGGAATATAGCTTCAAAAGTCCCGACCTAACAATATTAACAAAAAATGAATGTCTGGAGCAAGAGAAGATTAGGCATATTAATCTCTCCATATTGTATGAAGAGAGTCGTTTTCCACTTTGGCTAGCTTCAACATTACCTCTTCATTAAGTCTTTCAAAAGTAAATTTGTCCCAAAGAGTATAAGTCGATATTGGGAAACTAAATCAATATTAAACAGTGAACAATATTTACTAATAATTAATTTTTTAAAAAATGTCAAGTTACCGAACATGTCAAAATGGTAAAATGTTGTTACATTTAGAATAACGTCTTGCTTTTACATATTTAGATTTCATCGCAAGTCAAATTTTCTTTTGGTAATGGACGATTCGGTTTCATTTTTGTTGTGGCCGTCTTCCTTCAATTCCTAGTAGTCTAATCTCCAAGCTCTTTTGTGATTGTCTACAACATAAACACACTTTTGAGAGCCTTCTTTAGGAATTTCTCAGTGTCTCCTTAAATGTATGTGATGATGTTTTCGATTATTAAATAAAAGTACATTGGAGATCGAACTAGTAAGAGGCGAACAACTCACATCAATAGTATTCTTAAAGAACGTAGTAACAAAGTTTCCTAGTAATGACCATAACTCTTGTTTGTAGTTTACATATGAGATGCTGAATTATCTGCACATATGATATTACAAATCTGAGAAAAAGAGACAACATAGGACTACAATTTAATGAAATTTGAGGCTCGTTAAGATATTGTTGTTCACAGGATCAGCCAAATGGTCCAACAGGTTTTGGAAGGGACTGCCTCTAGTGTCCGAACCTTGTACAAAGTAACCCAAGATTGCCAACATAGCCAATCTTCCATTCTTCACTTCCTTTAACTTCAATTCCTTCATGGATTTCTCATCTTTACCGAACCCAACGGGTTGAAAAAGGGGCCACCAGGGTATGCAAGGTCACCAGACCCGCCCAAGCCTTTCTCCAAACCCAAGAAATATTACTTTCCCATGGACCTAGGGTTGGCCCAGTCCTGGAATCTCCGGTGCTTAGCAAATCCCATAAGTGCCATTTTGATAACGAATAAGGTGTAAGAATCGGCCTAGTAGTTGTACGTTCCAGCAGAAGGAATGACTCCTGTCTTGAACCACAGGAGGGCTGTTTCCGATGAAATTGGGCCAGCCTTTCCAAGAATTTCTGGTGCAATGACTCCTGTTGCACCTAACATTGCGAAATGTGTTGAGACCGATTGACCAATAATGCAGGAATTGAGATTTAATGAATTCCACTTATTGTAATTGAAGTATTGAACAAGATCACAAATAACCACGAACAAGATTAAAGTAAAGAAATAAAAGAACTGACAGAGGAACGATATTATTTTATTCAATCAATGAAAGGAGAGAATTACAACAATAATGGCTTAAACAATACTGAAAGAGGAGCCCCGTGTTTATAGTATAAAATCTAGCCCTAAAAGAGTCCCAAAAAAGGTGAGAAATCTAATGCAATTTAGACTCCTATTTGAGTCTCACTTCTAACAAAATGTCCATTGATGACTTCTCCATAGGCTAGCCATTTGGGCTTAATGAATCCTCCAGTACCTTCAGGATCCGATAGTCCCAATGGATCGAATCCGTAGTCACCAGGGAGGATGAAAATGTTCGAAGTAAATTATAAACTTAGACTGATTTTCATCCTTTCGACTCCACTATTTGTCACTAAAACATAATCTGATCTTCAGTTTCGTCGAAAAGGAGCATTGTTAAGACTTAAGAGCACATATGAATTTACCCGCCATCCAAATAGTAAAGACTCTGCTTGGATGCAAACGAGAGGGGCCTATCTGCTCCTTGCTGATAAAATAATCAGGCTATAAGCAATTGAGTTCATAGTCATGTTTTACATTCAATGTGTGCACTTACGCTTCTGAAGGGTTTGAAGAGGGTCTCAGTTGGACCGTGTAGAGTCTAATTTAGTATTCTATACATGTATTAAGCCATCCTAATATTTCTACCCAATAAAGGACTTTTGAACTCCCATTTTTTGTGAAATGCTCATATATCTTTGAGAGTATAGTGAAAAAGTGAAACAGTTAAATGGATGTAAGTATCTTATTGAGGATGATCTCGTGTGTACACTTGTTTTCAATCTAAATAGCAACTTAAGATTTTAGATCAAGTAGTTCAACAGAATAGAGCTTAGTCCATAATAGGCTCACCTTGACGGGAGGATAGTGGCAGTCTTCACCACAAAGGAAACCTTCCCGGAAGATTGCATCGGCCTTCCTCCAAGAATCTGTCTACCGACCTCTGCGGATGAGCTGATGGATGACGAAGAGAGCAATGCTTGAGTTGCCATTTTCATAGTGTGAACAACACAGGGTTCAAGTTTACTACAATGTGCACAAGGCAGGCAGCAAATAAAGGCCTAGAGAAGCCACTCAAGATTTGTTAGGTCTAGTTGAGAGTATTCAAATTGTGGCTAACATACGAGAACTTAAATGAATAGATAAGTTAGGATTTTGTTCTCAAATAAAATGGCATAAGTGGAAGATTTATTTGGAAAATAAAAATTACCAACTCTAAGGAGTTTATAGTTGTTTTCGTCGAACATCTGGCCACTGATTGGTTTGTCTAAAAATAAGATTTTTAATAGATTTTGATAACAGTTGAAACGTGTAGTTGAAAAATTGATAAAATATGTGGGTCCCATAAAATGTATGTTTAAAAATGAGTTCGAGAAAAATTGAGTTATAAAATACTGGGGGCAAATTGGGCCTATTTTGTGTTACTTGTTCAGCTACATAGACTATAGGTTGTGTTTAGAGGAGCTATACGTGGTTTTAAAACAATCATTGTCCAGCGGTCACGTCGCATAACCGTACAGACTGTTGGCTAAATTCTATGAACTGAATCGATTTCAGTGACTAACGGGGTATACATTAAATTGTCAGCATTATTTGAAAGCACACGTATAAGTTCAAGGCAACCAAAAAGTATAAACTGACTTACAGGGATCCTCTGCTTCAAGTAATTGCCAAGCCTGGCTAACACGGTAGAACGTTATGCCAAAATTTGCCACTTAATCTGATCTTCACATAGGGTCAATCAAGAACAGCAAGTTCAGCTTTGCCTGTATCCCATTAAATTTCAATCTAAACTACAAATTTGAATCATTAATTGTACCTTACGAAACCACCTGTTATGCCCGCTGAAGTATCAAAGAGTTGTGCTAACTGCATACCAAAGTAACTTCTATGACTATTGTAAAGCATTTCCAAGTGAATATCTAGACAAATCCTGTAGGAAAAAAGACTTACTCAACTCGGGCATTGTCTAAAACCCGTTTAATGTTATCCTCTGTCAATTGAGAGGTGAAATCGAGGCTGAAATTGCTCGGTGGTGCTGAGCGGCAGGAACTGCTGGAAATTATCTCCACCTGCTAGATGATGCCAGAATTCTTAACTTTGTTGATGCATTCTTTTGCTCCATGGATAAAAATTCGATAAAGAATTACATGTAGGAGTGGAAAGTGTTGGTATTGGTAAGGAGTGGTGGTGTGCTTATGAAAATGGAAAAGCTTACTTAAGCAGCATATTTTATTTCCTTTCTGTGAAATACCAGAAAAGAACTGTGTTTGTTATTTCTCCTCAAGGGAACGTGGTGTTCTGACAAAGTGCAAATTTTATTTTTAGCTTAAAAGAATTTAGTTAATAGTAAATAAGTAGGGATAGAATAAATAATTTTCTTCGTTTATTTGAAAGTAGTTTTTGACTTCTTGTCAAATAAGTAACTTTCTAGAAGCTCGCCTTTTGGCCTAGTAAATAAGTAGGGATAGAATAAATAATTTTCTTGGTTTATTTGAGAGTAGTTTTTGACTTATTGTCAAATAAGTAACTTTCTAGAAGCCTGCTTTTTGGATAGGCCAAAATCCAGGGGCGCCACCCTGTGGCTTTTTTCAACTTTTTATATAAGAAAAAGAGATTGGTGATTGAAGAAGCCCATCATCGGGACTAGATTGCAGTCCATAGCTAACTTGTAATTGAGTTTTGACAGCCTGAAGAGCCTGGCAGTTTCAGTAACATGACATGTCAAGTTATAGGACTCATTTGAATGAATATGTAAATGTTAAAGGTCTTGGCGATAGTCTAAATACATGTTTCAAGTCTACTAGGACGATTTTACGAATGAGTAATCTAGAATTAAAAGATTACTTCGTAAATAAGTTGTGTCAAAGATATCGTGCATTCAAAAATCACATAAACCTCCCTCGAGGTTTGTTCTACGTAACGAATTCCTCCTTTTACAGAAAAACAAATTTGTATACAATTATTTTACCCTTCTATATTTGTATTACCTTTAAAATTAATGTTACAATATTTAAACTCTCTCTCTTTCTCTCATTTCTTTAAGGAAATATTGTTATAAATTCACCAAGGTTCTTGAGTTCTTGCATTAATCTATTTCTTCTTGGCAATACCTTTGCACTCTATTCAAATACAATATTGTGGAATAAAACCCTTTGGCAATGGCAAATTTATTTAACATTTGCACTACCAGATGCAACAGTCATCAGTATACTTCTTGCAGAGACCTGTAACTTTCTACTCTCTGTGAAGAATGACCACAGATTGATGTCGAGACTTGACGAAAACATCATCCAGCTTTGGATTCGACATCTTGCAAACCACAAACATGTTAGCAGGGACAACCACGTCAATCAACTTTGGGTACGAAAAGTTTAAATCTGTTAAAACAAACAGCAACGGGATGAGAACATATTACAGTGGAAAGGACATAAATCAAGAAACTTCAGTCATCAGCAATTTAACGGTCATCATGACTTACTTGCCATGATATTATTAAATGTTTCCTGCAGAAGGCAATATTTGATGAGAACACTTAATTAGCTACAACAATTTAGGAATATGAAGTTGCTCTTCGATAGAAAATGTTAGCTTGATGCCCATTTTTCGAGTAATATTCTGTAAAATTACATTATGAATTGACGTTTGTCTATTTGCGTGTTATAATTTGAAGTGATTATCTAAGGTTCCATGATCATATAGGATGTCACAAATTGTATACTCCACGGATTGGATATAGTAAGACACAATTCATGATGTGATCAAAATTATGTTGTTCACAATCGGTTTATAAAGTTGGACACTTTATGTAGATAAGATTGTATTGTTCTTATTAAAATTTGTCTAGATCTTGAAATAGGAACAATAATGTGTTTCGATGCACATTGAACGGACCGCGTAGAAGACTCATTTGTGACCGTTTGAAATGAGACTCTACTTGATTATCAAATAGATCACCTAAATACTAAGTGAGCAATGTACCTTTGATTGCTAGTTCAAGTTCTTTAAGGTACCAATGAGTGAAGTCTTAAATAGAAGATTGATCTCGGTGTTTTGGGAATCGAGCCGAAACAATTAGAGATCATATACTTACAATAGTGGAATCCATTAATCATTGAGATGAGACGATCGCCACTCTAAGGTATTTTTCTAGGCAAATTGAATCTGAGCTCAATAGGTTGACGATGAGATCGTTGGACTATACATTGTGATTTGATCACTACGAATTTGCCGTATGAAAATGGGACTTAGAGGATAATACATATTGAAGGGCAAAATGGTCATTTTGCTAGTTTCAACATATTGATGGTAAAATGGGGGTTGAATTGTGGAACGATAATCAGAGGATATTGTTATTGGATCATAATTTGCTTCTATAACTATTACTCGATTCGAGAGTGCAATCTCGATTTTTTGGTAAAATAAGTCGAGATTAATAGATGTATCTCAATTGGTCAAGAGTTCATCCAATTGGAAACATCTATTGGAGCTTGGGTCATGTGAGTTCGGTTAGGTCCCTTTCTTGGCTCCAATAAAAGGTGTGTGACTTAATTGGTCTACTACAATAAAGTGCAAGGAAATTTGTGCAATTTTCAAACCCTAATAGGGCATTATAAATATGCACTTTATTGGCATATTTTATATGAGAATTAGAGTTATCCACTTTTCACTTTCTTGAAAAGCAAATACACCTACTGGAGAACAAGGGAGTAGATCTAAGGGAGGAAGCAATTGGCTAGGCCATTAAAAGCTCCTTCAAAAGGTTATCATCTCCACTTTCTATGTGTGAGGATTTTATAATCCAATGATCTCAAGGTCACTAAAATATTTATTTACATGGTTTTAATCTTCAAAGGAAAATTAATTTCCTATTGTGATGATTAAAATTCATTAACCAACAAATGGTATAAGAGCCAAGGTTATTGTAAGCCTTGAGTAGGATTAAATTTTTTTTAAAATCCTAGTGTAATATTCATTTTAGTTGGGTGCCGTTAGGTTATTTGATTTTGACATGTTTATGCTTTAAATATGTTTAAAGTTATTGTTGATACATTCATAATCACTTTTGGCCCTAAAATTTCTTTTTACTTCCTATTGTAATTCATTTATTATAGTTATTCTCTAGAAATATTGTAAGCCATAAGGCACTAAGGTTTTTGTATTTTTTTCTTCATTTTCACACTTGTATTTTGAGGAAGAAATGTAATCTTTGTTGCTGTATTTTCAATGAAGAGGAATGAAGGACAAAAATGCAAGAAACACCTAGCTGAGTGGTGGCGGCGGCCGTCGTGACCGAAGCAATGGCAGCCGCCGCGACCATACATTGGCCGCGGCAGCCGCCATGGCTACTGCTACACAAAAGCAGCAGCTGAAGCTGTTGCACAAAGGTAGCAACCCACTGCTGCTCGCACACAGCAGCTGGAGCTGCTGCTTTTGTACTGCAACGGCTGCTGGGGCCACCTTGCCGGCGGCGGTGCCGACGGTCCTTTTTTTGGAGTCGCCGAAGTTATGTATGCTTTGGCGTTATGTGTGTTTTCTTGTTAGGGTTTGAAAATTGGGGTAATTTAGATTTTTTGGGTCTCTCTTTGATACTTGGGTCAATGTTGTTGGATAATAGTCTTGTTGATTTTAAGATTTGGGCCTAAAAATTAAATTAACCCTATTTTCATGGTACATGAGGTGGACTACAAAGAAAATTGAAAAATTGGGTCGGGATGTGGCCCAATGTAATTTTTTTTATCCATGTTATAATTTAAATTCTTAGGATGGGTCATTTATGATTATTATTCATTTAATTATCGCTTTTACGGCTTTATGGATGGATGAATGTTTAATTATTATTGCATGTCATGTAGATTAAATGAAACACCACCCGATGCACTAAAATCATATGCATTTACATTTAAATTTTTTTATCACTCTAAATTAATTAGAGGTGATTGAAAAATATTTTATATAATTAGTGTCATTATAATTGATTATATTTGACGGATTAATTAAGTAAAAATCCAACGATGCAAAATAATAAGTGGGAGAGGGTTTATAGGCATGTATAAACCTACGACCTCTTTCGTCATCCAATTTATTATTGAAATACGTATGTTTAGTATCGAATTATTTCGGTCTCCCTATAGGAAAACTACGTTATTTTAGATTAACTGAAATTGGATCTAGTAATAGAATTTCTTTAAAAATGAAATAATGAGATGATCATCCTATAGATGACATCTTATATATTTCGAATATTTTTAAAATTATTAACGGAGGTTATTATACTTATATTTGAATATTTTTGGGGGACTTCCTATAGAAGATTTCAATAAAATTACTCATAGATCAAATAATAATCAATCCTCATTTTCTTGTGGCATGAGATGCCTAGCTCAATAAAATAAGTGGGAGGGTCCCAAGTTTGCCAACAACTACATTGACCTCTTATAGAGGCCATGTTAAAAGTTGTAAGGGCTTAAGGTTTTTTATTACAAATATAGTTTTAAGTCTATATTTGCATATTCATATACATGCATCATACAAAGATTATTGCTCATTTTATTAATACGCGAATCATTAATTTTACAGAAAAAATGTCGCTTAATTCATTATCAGTAATACTTAACAAAAATCAACTTGTAGGGAAAAACTACGTTGACTAGAAAAGGAATCTTAATATTGTTCTTACCACTGAAAAATACAAATTTATAATGGATGAAATTTGTCCCGAAACCCCTAAAGATGACTCCACGAAATCCCAAAAGACTGCATATGAAAAGTGGCATCATTCTAATGAGATGGCCCGTTGTTACATTTTGGCATCCATGTCAAATGTATTACAACAGAAACATTAGAATATGGAAACTGCTTTTGACATAATGGAAAGCCTTCAAGAGATGTTTGGACATCAAAGTCGACAAGCTAGGCAAGCCTCCATTAAGGCAATCATGAACACACGCATGAAACCAGATGCATCTATAAGGGACCATATGTTAACCATGATTGGTCACTTCAATGCTATGGAGGTTTTAAGAGCTGACATTGATTCCGAGACGCAGATTGACATGGTCCTTGAGACTCTTCCTGAGATGTTCTCACAATTTTATAGTTGATTATAATCTACACAAGATGGACATGTCTCTGATGGAATTAATTAAAGAGCTCCAAAATACTGAATCTGTTCTAAATGCTAGAAGTGAAAATACTTTGACTGTTACAACCGGACTCTCTCATCCTAAGCCTTCTGGTTACAAAGGAGGAAAGAAGGGGAAGATACCAAACAAAAAGCCAGATAGCAAGTCAAAGGGAAGAAAACTACTATCGATGGGAAACCAAAGGGAAAATGTTTTATTTGTGGACAAAAGGGTCACCAGAAGAGGAACTGCCCGGATTACCTAGCTAAGGGGAAGCAATGTAAGGCAATAATGCCATATTCATTGAGTCATGCTTAGTGGTTGATTCTACTAATACCTGGATTGTAGATTCTGGAGCCACTAATCATGTTTACAGTTCTTTACAGGAGTTCCAAGAAACCAAGCATCTCAGTGAAGGGGAGTACACTCTTAGGGTTGGCATAGGAGCAGTGGTATCTACCAAAGCTGTTGGCACTTTTACTTTATGTTTTGAGAATCGTAGGCATTTGATATTAGATAACTGTTATTATGTTCCCGAACTTACACAGAATTTGGTTTCCGTTGCACTTTTATATCATGTTGGTTATTCGGTACTTTTTACCTGTTTTACGGTGGTTATTAAGTTGAATAATTTTGTTATATGATCGGGTCATATGGCTCTATACATAACACTACTACTGCTAAGAAAAGAAAGAGGTCGTCTAGTATTAATGAAACTCTCTTATAGCATCTTAGATTGGGTCATATCAATCTAAATAGGATTCAAAGATTGGTAAAGAATGGTTCTTTAAATGAGTTAGAGGTGGAATCTATACCAACTTGTGAATCTTGTATAGAAGGAAAGATGACCAAGAGGCCCTTTAAGATTAAGGGACTAAGAGCTAAAGAGGTTTTGGAATTAGTACATTCCAATGTTTGTAGACCTATTAGTACTCGAGCTAGAGGAGAATACGATTACTTCATCACCTTCATAGATGATCACTTTAGATTTGGATGCATATACCTTATGTCTCACAAATCCAAAGCTTTGGAGAAATTCAAGGAGTTTCGAACGGAAGTTGAGAAACAATTAGGTAAGAGTATCAAGGCCCTTCGATCTGATCGAGGTGGCGAATATCTATCCCAAGAGTTTAAGGTCTACTTATCGGAAAATGAGATATTATCCCAATTGAGTGCACCAAGAACTCCCCAGCAGAATGGTGTCACGAAAAGAAGAAATCAAACTCTTTTAGATATGGTAAGATCAATGATGAGTTATTCCTCATTGTCATATCCTTTTGGGGATATGTACTCAAATAGTCATTTATATCTTGAATTTGGTACCATCTAAGTTAGTTCCCAAGACACCTCTTGAATTGTGGAATGTGCGCAAGCCCAATTTACACCACATTCGGATATGGGGATGTCCAGCACATGTGCTAAAGGGAAAGACGGATAAGATGAAATCAAGATCAAATGTTTGTTTCTTTGTAGGATATCCAAAAGAAACGAGAGATTACTACTTCTATAATTCTCTTGATAAGAAGGTATTTGCTAGCACAAATGCAACCTTCCTAGAGGATAAGTATATAGAATAACACAAGTCTACTACTAAGATTCTATTGGAAGAGATGTTAGAACATGGTTCAAACAACTCAGTTCTAGATTTTTACATAGAATCTAATAGTGATGACTTGGAACCTCCTACTGAACCAATGGTTGCTGATGAAGCAAGTGAGCAAGTGATGCCTACAGGGCCTCATAGGCAAATAGAACCAGAGGTAGTAGAGAACGAGGCACCCATTATTGTATCTCCAAATGTCCCTTCATATGGGGATACTGAGGATGTTGTTCTTAACCAAGGATAGGATCAAGCAATGGGAAGAGAGGAAGGACCTTTGGTCGAATTGGACAATCAGGCACCTTCAACCATTACTCGTAGTGGGAGGTTTGTGAGACCACCCTCTAGGTACTCGCTCTATGGAGAATCTTATTAGACGATCTCTACTGAGTAAGAAGAAGATCCCACTTCTTTTAAGGAAGTAATGGAGGATGTAGACTTTGAATCATGGAAATTAGCCATGAACTCAGAAATGGAATCTATGTATCCTAACAAGGTTTGGGATCTTGTAGATGCACCTAATGGGATAAAGCCTATAGGATGCAAGTGGATCTATAAAAGGAAAAGAGGTATAGATGGGAAGGTTGAAACCTTCAAAGTAAGGCTAGTGGCCAAGGGTTTTACCCAAAGAGAAGGCATCAACTATGAAGAAACCTTTTCACCGGTTGCCATGCTTAAATCTATTCGAGTCCTTTTATCCATTGCCGCTCATTATGATTATGAGGTTTGACAAATGGATGTCAAGACATCATTTTTAAATGGACGTCTTGAGGAGACCATTTACATGATGCAACCTGAAGGGTTTGTGAAAGAAGGCTACGAAAGGAAAGTTTGCAAGTTGCAGAGGTTCATTTATGGACTCAAGCAAGCGTCCAGATCTTGGAATGTAAGATTTGATCAAACCATCAAGACCTATGATTTTGAGCAAAATCTGGATGAACCTTGAGTGTACAAGCGAATACAAGGGAAGAAAGTAGTTTTTCTGATTCTTTATGTAGATGACATTCTACTCATTGGCAATGATGTAGAGACATTGTCATCTGTAAAAAAATGGTTATCACAGCAGTTTGATATGAAAGACTTGGGAGAAGCTAATTATGTTTTGGGAATCCGTATCTTGCAAGATAGGAAAAACAGAAGGATTACATTATCCCAAACTTCATATATTGACAAAATATTGTCCAGCTTAGTAATGCAGAATTCCAAAAAGGGACAACTTCCTTTTAGACATGGAATTCATCTATCTAAAGAGCACTATCCCAAGAATGCAACGGAGATAGATTACATGAGAAATGTTCCTTATGCTTCAGCTGTGGGAAGTCTCATGTATGCTATGCTTTGCACTAGACCGGATATTTGTTATGCTATGGGTATTGTTAGTCATTATCAGTCTTATCCAAGACTAGAACATTGGATAGTGGTGAAGCATATACTCAAGTATCTTCGGAGAACGAGAGACTATATGCTTGTCTATTTAGGACATGATCTAAATCCTATTGGATATACTGATCCGATTTTTAATCCAATTGTGACTCTAGGAAGTCTACATCGAGATCAGTATTTACACTAGGAGGTGGAACTGTGGTATGGAGGAGTATCAAGCAATCTTGTATTGCTGATTCCACCATGGAGGCAGAATATGTAGCAGCTTGTGAAGCAACTAAAGAAGCTGTATGGTTAAAGAAGTTTCTTTTGGACCTTGACGTGATACCTTTGGCAATGGGGCCCATAACGCTTTATTGTGATAATAGTGGGACGGTTGCCAATGCCAAAGAACCCAGGAATCATCAGCGTGGCAAGCACATCGAGAGAAAATATCACCTTGTTAAAGAAATTGTTCATCGAGGAGACGTGACGGTTAGTAAGATTGCATCAGCAGATAATCTTGCGAATCCGTTCACTAAGACCTTATTAGCGAAGGCTTTTAATGGATATCTTAAGGGATGGGTATTCTTGATATGTCACACATACTCTAAGAAAGGCAAGTGGGAGATTGTTAGCTTCATGCCCATTCTTTGAGTAGTGTTCTGTAAAATCACATTATAAATTGATGTTCGTTTATTTGCATGTTATAATTTGAAGTGATTATCTAAGGTTCCATGATCATATAGGATGTCACAAATTGTATACTCGATGGATCGAATATAGTAAGACATAATTCATGATGTGATCAAAATTATGTCGTTCACAATCGGTTCATAAAGTTGGACGCTTTATGTTGATAAGATTGTATTGTTCTTATTAAGATTTATCTAGATCTTGAAATAGGAACAATAATGTGTTTCGATGCACATTGAACGGGACCACATAGATGACTCATTTGTGACCGTTTGAAATGAGACTCTACTTGATTATCAAACAGGTCACCTAAACTCTAAGTGAGTAATGTACCTTTGATTACTAGTTCAAGTTCTTTAAGGTACCAATGAGTGAAGTCTTAAATAGAAGATTGATCTCGGTGCTTTGGGAATCGTGTAGTAAGTCTTAATTAGAAGATTGATCTCGGTGCTTTGGGAATCGGGACGAAGCAATTAGAGATCATATACTTATAATAGTGGAATCAATTAATCATTGAGATGAGACAATCGTCACTCTAAAGTATTTTTCTAGGGAAATTGACTCTTAGCTGAGCAGGCCGACGATGAGATCGTTGGACTTTACATTGTGATTTAATCACAACGAATTTGCCGTATGAAAATGGGACTAAGAGAGTAATACATGTTGAAGGGCAAAACGGTCATTTTTCCAGTTTCAACATATTGGAGGTCAAATAGGGGTTGACTTGTGGAAAGATAATCAAATGATATTGTTATTGGATCATAATTTGCTTCTATAACTATCACTCAATTCGAGAGTGCAATCTCAATTTTTTGGCAGAATAAACTGGTATTAATAGATGTATTTCAATTAGTCAAGAGTTGATCTAATTGGAAACATCTATTGGAGCTTGGGTCATGTGAGTCCGATTAGGTCCCTCTCTTGGCTCCAATAAAATGTGTGTGACTTAATTGGTCTACTACAATAAAGTCCAAGGAAATTTGTGCAATTTTCAAACCTTAATAGGGCATTATAAATATGCACTTTATTGGCTTATTTTATATGAGAATTAGGATTATCCACTTTTCACTTTCTTGAAAAGCAAATACACCTAGTGGAGAACAAGGGAGAAGATCTAAGGGAGGAAGCAATTGGGTAGGTCATTAAAAGCTCCTTCAAAAGGTTATTATCTCCCCTTTCTATGTGTGAGGATTTTATAGTCCAATGATCTCAAGGTCACTAAAATCTTTATTTACATATTTTTAATCTTCAAAGAAAAATTAATATCCTATTGTGATTATTAAAATTCATTAACCAACAGAAAAATGGAATCAATATTATTATGTAACAGAAATCACTTCATCTTTAGTCAGACGGGGATTATACAACATCTCCTCTCCCACAGTACTGACCTGAAAAGAAATAGAAGTGCATAAGCCCTAGAACTAAGTTTAATCGTGTAAACTACGAATTGATGAAAAATGTAAAGTTTAGAGTACTTACAGAGAACCCCTTGTAGTCATGAGCAGGATACACCAATGTGCCTTTAGGCAATGTAAAGATCTGTTCTAAGCAAATAATTTGAGAGGGTTATCTAAGGGGCAGAAAAAATTGGGTAAGTTTGAAAGTCGAAAGTTTTCTTAATTGTATTCAATTTTAGAAGAGATTTTATTAGTATTCTTGCCTGTGAATGAACTGACTTGTATAGCTACTCAGAACTTCCACCCTGTAATAAAATTCAGAGTTAAATTTTAGAACTGCTAAATGATTTGATTTTATGGTTAAAAATTAACATGAAAAGGACATTTGTAACATAAAGCGTCTCATCAAGGAATTATACCTGGAAATCTATTCTGCCACATCCATGTATCAACAAAGCATCAACAATGAAAGCCATTCTTGGTTGAGGCTGATTATGTCCATCTCCAGTGGCATAGGTGACACAGCCTAGGGTGTGACCGGGTGTAGCACGAACCTGTAATGGTTAAAATCAGACAAGTAGGCTATAGTTGAGATCCTGAGAATACAGATTATCATCAGGCCAGTGAGGAAACCCCACGATTAGGAAATGAATGACAACGTCCACGTAGAGCCATATAAATAACACTGTATAGAAATAGATTGACGTATATATCATTTTAAATAGCTAGATCTTTTACCCTGAGTCAGTACCATTCTTACAATTTTTAGTTAGATTTTTCAAGGGCTTCAGCAAACAACATAAAACTATCATAGAAGGTCATGATATGGAAACAGCAATAGAATAGGTCAACTGATATAAAGTTGACACTAAAACCATAGTTTTCAAGGTCATCTAGACAATCTAGGGACGAACCTAATCGATAAAGCATCTAGTTGCCTTCGTATGATTAAGAGCCTGTTTGATTTTCATTAATTGGGAAAAAGATGAGTTTTGAATAGTATTTTTAGGAGAATATGTAGTAAATTGGGAAAATTTTTTGGTATATATGTAGAATATTTTATTATGTGAATGTATGGTTGAAAATGATCAAGTAGCAAACCATAAATTAAATTAAAGGGTGTCAAATAGGCACTCAATGTCATGTGTCCTTATTTAGCAAAAGCATAAAAGGTTGATTGTTTCTCAGTAGTGACAAGAAGAGTGCATAAGCCCCAATAGAGATAGGAGCCAGCAGCAAGGCAGCACCTATCTTACTAATAAAAATAAAGGGACTACCCAAAACTTACTCCTTGGAAGTTGCTGGGTTTTCAATAGCCAGCGCATGCTGGCATAATTCTCTTTCTCAACAAGCTTCTTCAGAAATCCCATAAATAAAAAAAGGGCTAGCATTGTACTGCCAACTGCAAGTGAAAATTGATATTGGTTGGTGTCCTATACTCCTATAGTCCTATTGATGATATGTGGTAGTCAACGATAAAAGTTTTATCTTTCTTGGGCTCCACAGACCACATTCATGAGTCCTTCCTTTACTGTCTAATGTTCTCAATTGACTATGAAGTCAGTGATCAACTCCGTTATTCTTTCTCGTATTGGCATATCTTATTGAATCAATCTTTTTTGCCACGTGACATATAAACGGGGAGGAGTTTTTTTCATGGAACTGGTGCAAGCTATTATTATATATTTAGCTGAATAAACTGACATCATGGCCATCAGGGCAATATGCAGGAAGGTTAGAGGGTGATTTCTTGACTTTTTGGCAAGGCTTCGATGTCCCTCCACTATAGTGACGTGAGGCCGAGTGATGTGGAATGAGCCAACAATTGCATGTCGGCCACATGTGTAGACACTTGTAGAACGATGACAAGTACATTATACATATTTAAATCGAAATAGTTGAGAATCATCCACGGACTTGAATTAGCATTGAGACATATTTGATCTTTTACACTTTGATCCTTTTAGTAATATTATCGTTAGTATAAAGCCCATATCCTTAGAACGCAAATGTAGTATTAGTTTCAGAATACATATTCACTTGTTGATTGATTTGGATTATAAAAAGAATCTCTGTGAATGTTCACATATACATTCAGAAGTTTGCATACGTCCAGGAAGAGATCACCTAAACATATTTTATCACCAGGCTCAACGAAAAGATCTGCTTTTGCATTACTTGCTTTGGAAATAATAGATTTTACTCCAGGTGCCTTACTCTGAAGCACACAGACAATAACATAAAATAAGTTTCGCATTTCAATTACAGGCACCAATACTCAAAACCTTCCACCCCTCCAAAAGTGAAGGAAAAAAAACTGAATTCACCAATTCCCTTTATGTATACATAGGATGTTAAGACATACCTTAATCAAACCAGTGCCAACCACATGGTCAGCATGTACATGAGTATTTATTGCATATAGAAGTTTCAAACCCAATTCTTTCACAAGGGAAAGATCCCTATCCACTGTCTTATCAACTGGATCAACCAATTATACGAAGAAGAAAGTCAGAGTACTCTCAGGGCAAAAAGCTTTAAGTAAATATTAGGCAGATGATCAAAATGAGAAGAAAACCATATTAGCTATTTATCGACTTGTTATGCATATATAACTCTTTTTCTCATATAGACTGCTTTCTTCTTTTCTTTTTATTAACCTACCTAAACTTTTATAATTTTAGATTTTAAGCAGGATACTAAAGTGATAACTATGAGAAATTTTGAGTGTAAATCAAGAATCAAAACGAAGAAAACTCCGTAAAAGTGTTAATCAAGAACCTAATAATTTTGCTTCTTCTGTGACTGTCCAAGTGAAACAAGATTATACGAGAGAGAGAATAACTTCAATGAAACCACTTGCATTTCACAAAAGCTTTCAATATTTATAAACCCTTTGAATGTGATAAAAGAACAAAACTTTTTCAATTACAAACCAAACACATATTAAACTTCACTGATTAATCCAATTTTGCGAACCCTCTTACTGTAAAAACACAATTAAACATTCAATTCCTATGAAAAATAATTTAACAAATAAATTAATTACTTACCAAGGCCGGTTTATCAGGGTGAGAAGCATCGGCAAGAAGGTAAGTGTAAGTAGAAGATTCCTTCTCAAATAGCTGGCGGAAAAGCAATTTTGACTAAGAACCAGACGATGTCGTAAAAGAGATGACCGCATTTGCGATTGGAACTTGTTAATTCTAATTACAGGAGCAAAAAATGTACAAACTTTAGGAGAAAAAGCAGTAGAGAAATCCAAGAATCTGAATTTCAGAAGCATTTCCTAGTTTTGACGATGAATTTGAATTTAATAGAGTATGGCGATCATATCAACACCTATGTTGAAATTGTCTGGTATTATTTTATGCGTAAATCTACCAAGAATACAATTTTATCGAAAATTTTCCCCATTGGTTGCTTTGGTATTAAGGATGATTATCTGGTACGATGTCATTAGTGGATTCGTAGATAACAAAGATAGTTCCCGTTGAATCTGCCCTCTTTATAGGGTCTTGTTTGAGGAAGGATTATTCTCCTTACCTCGAGGGTGTGAAAGTCAATGGATCGGGTTCGACCAACTCATCTATATATTACTCGATTTAGCCTCATTTGAATTGTTTGGTTGGAACTCGATTGGCCCTCCTGAGTTGTCACACTAAAAAGTAAAACGTGGCATCGACCAATTCATGTTGGTGAATCATCTCGTGAATGGATACAAAGTGATCTAATTTTTTAGCGGGATTGGTCATCTTGGGCTTGGATTGCCCACCCCATTTTAACACCCTTTCATTTATCAAGAAATTGATCTAATCTTGAATTCTGTATCAAGAAATTATTTCTCCAGGTAAGCATTTTGTGGCATATGCTCACTGAATTAATTTACTCAAAGATCATATCTTTAAGATATATATTTTTTGATTACTACCAATAAACCACCTGGAATATCACTCACCAGAAATACAAAGCAATATTGAGATCTGCCATTAGTCCGTGAAATGGAAGTTAAGATTCCGAAAGGGAAAATGGAGATAGAACTTGAACCAACATTTGACAAACAATTAAGAAAAACTTGTAATTCTAATCAATGTGCAAATAATTTGTTGGTCCCAAAGTTGATATAATCTTGTATTTTAAAGGTTTATTCACAAAGCAAAGAAATTATTTCAGAATAAAATATAAAATAAACGAAATTTGAACACCAGATATATTTTGCCCCAAAATGGAGCCTGGATGTTCAGTCCAAGGACCTAATCACCCGTTGAGCCTCAATCAAGAGATATGCTTGAGTTTCCACTAATTTTCACGAAGAACAGTACAAAATGTTCGAAGAAATCAGAGATTTCTTTGACTTTCTCTAACCTTTTTTTCACACAGATTTCCTTTCAACAATATCACAAAGATCACTCAAACTTTACAATCCTTACTAAAAGGACTTTCAAAATCACACAAATTTAGTATTAAATTTCATAGAAAGGAAAGAGACGAACAGACTCTCACACAGAGAGAAAGACAGAAAGTTTTAGAGAGAGTGCAACTGAAATGCCAGACGACCAATAGCCAAGTCAATATCAAAATCAGTTGGACCGACTTTATCTAATGGTTGGGGATGTGCCACGTGTACGGCACACACCCAACCACAAGAGGCACAAAAGCGTGAAACCAAAAAACACGAGAATATGTTAAGAGATTTGGGCCTCCTCCTATTTTCAATTAGTAGGGCCCAATTAAAAAGAAATAGTGAGGCAGCCCATCCTTTTAGCATTCTCCACCTTGCTGAACTATTTCTTTGTTTCAACTAGTAGATTCAAACATTTCTTGACTTCATTTAGCTCTACCGTACTTGAAAAAAATTTAGAGTTAGTATTTTTCTCAACAAACCAGTTATTGAATGTCACCTAATTACAATTTGGGTTATATTCAGAATTTTCAAATAGTTTTTAAATTTATTAAGTGGCAAAATTTTTGTTCCAAGGTCAGAGGGATTATATTCTGTAGGAATTTTAACTAGACTGATTAAGCCCTTTTCGACCATATTTTTAATAAAGTGAAATTTTATATCAACATGCTTTGTCCTATCATGATAAACAGGGTTTTTACTTAAATGAATTGCACTTTGATTATCAGTATGAATATTAACAGATTCATTTACAAAATCAATTTCATTTAACAGTCCTCTTAACCATATGCTCTCTTTCACAGCATCACATGCAGCAATATACTCAGTCTTTGTTGAGGACAATGCAACTAAATTTTGCAACTGAGATTTCCAACTAATGCAACTATTACACAAAGTAAAGATGTAAGAGGATGTAGATTTTGTTTGATCAAGATCACCGGCAAAATCTGAATCAGTGTACCCTTTTAAAATTATGCCTTCATTACTTCTTTTAAACTTTAGTCCTAAGTCAATTGAGCCTTTCAAGTATCTCATCATCCACTTTATAGCTAACCAGTGAGTTTCCCCAGGATTAGCCATAAAACTACTTAGGATGCTAATACCATGAGCTAAGTCAGGTCTGGTACAAACCATAAGGTACATAGGGAACCTTTCCATTCTTTTCAATTCATCATTAGACTTAGGTGATTGATCACTAGAAAGTTTAAAATGATTTGCAATAGGTAAGGAAACAGATTTGCACTCAGACATAGAAAATTTTTCAAGTATTTTCTGTATATATGCAGACTGTTTTAGAATTAGAGTACAACTAGATCTGTCCCTTTCTATTTCCATACCAAGAATCCTTTTGACTGGACCTAAATCTTTCATTTCAAATTCAGACTTTAGTTTTGATTTAACAGATTCAATTTCAAATTTATCATGACAAGCAAGTAACATATCATCTACATACAATAACAGATATATAGATTTAGGTCCTCCTGACCCTTTGAAAAACAAATAGGAGTCATAGCTGCTTTTCTCAAAAGCCATGGTTTGAACATATGAATTAAACTTCAGGTACCACTGTCTGGAAGCCTGTTTCAGCCTATATAGGGACTTTTTCAGCAAACAAACCTTTTCAATTTTGGACTTTACTGCATAGCCCTTAGGTTGATTCATGTATATGACTTCATCAAGATCACCATTTAGGAAAGCTGTTTTAGCAGCAAGTTGTTCCAGTTCCCAGTCAAAGTGGGCAGTCAAGGCGAATAAAATTTTGATTGAGGTATATTTGGCAACTGGTGAAAAAATCTCATTAAAATATGTTCCTTCCTTTTGAGTGAAACCTTTAGCCACTGATCTGGCCTTATATCTTTTATTTTCTGTTTTAGAGTCTCCTTGTTTTATTTTAAAAATCCATTACCCTTTTATCTTTATGTTTGTTGGCAAGAACCCAGGTTTTTTTCTTGATTAAAGAATCAATTTTCTCATTTACAGCTTCCTTCCAATGCTTAGAGTCAGGACAGTTTATTGCTTCTTCAAAATTATCGGGTTCAGAGTTTATGGAGTCTAAAACAGAAAACATTGTGACAAAGTTTACTATAATCTGACATTTTTTCTGACCACAGTTTTTCAGGAATGTTGAAATCAATAGCAGTAGATGGACTTCTATTTATCAAATAAGTTGTAGTTTTTAAGGCTTCTCCCCAAAACAATTTTGGAAGATCAGAACTGTAAAGCATACACCTAACTCTTTCCAATAGAGTTCTATTCAACCTTTCGGCAACTCCATTTTGCTGAGGAGTGTAAGTCAGAGTTCTGTGTCTTAAGATTCCAAATCCTTAATAGAAAGAATTAAATTCAGAATTGCAAAACTCAAGTCCATTATCTGTTCTAAGTGCTTTGATTTTCTTATTTGTTTGATTTTCAGTCATCAGTTTCCAATGTTTAAAAGTTTGAAAAGTGTCAGATTTTTGTCTTAGAAGAAAAGTCCATATTTTCCTTGAAAAATCATCTACTATTAGTAGATAAAATCTATATCCACTTAGAGTATTTACAGTAGCTGGTCCCCAAAGATCAGCATGTAGATAGTCTAAAATGGAGGTAGATTTGTGAACTCCAGTTTTGAAAGGCATTTTTGTTTGCTTTCCAATTATACAGTTTTCATAAAAATCTAACTTTTCAATGTTATCATTCCCAAAGCATCCAAGTTTGTTTAAGGAAATTAATCCCTTTTCAGAAATGTGGCCAAGCCTTCTATGCCAGATTAAGGATTTGGTTAAGGAAGAGTTTAAAGCAGTAGCACTGTGACCTACTAAAGGATCAACACAAATGCTATAGATACCATTTATCTTAGGAGAGGAGATGATATTTCTGTTATCAAGGTTAAGTCTTAAAAGACCTTTGTGGATTATTATGTTATAGTTATCATCTAATTCTCCCAAAGAGATTAGATTTCTTTTGAGTTCAGGAACATATCTAGTATTTGTCAGTTCAAGAATACAATTGTTGCTCAACATTAATTTCAGTTTCCCTATTCCTTTAATTTGACAACTCATGTCATTTCTCATTTGAATCTTCCCTCCATCAAGTTCAACAAATTCAGAGAACCAATCTCTAATGGGGCACATGTGAAAGGTACAACAAGAATCGAGAACCCATTCTTTTGGATCCCTTCTCGTAGTATTTACAAGGACAACCCCCTGTATTTCAGGGTCATGGGTGCAGGTAATTGCTGTAGACCCATTGACATTATTCTTTTCTTTTGAGTCAGACATTTTCTTAAAACAGTCTTTTATTAGATGTCCTGTCTTTCCATAGTAATAACATTTCCTGACTTGGTTCTTGTTCTTCACTTGATTCATACTTTTATCCTTAAATTTCTGATTCACATATTTTTCCCTTTTAGATGAGGTAAAATTGCATTGATTGATCTTTTTACCTCGAGGAAGTTTTTCTTTAATATGCAGGCCCTCACCACCCTTGGTGTGATTAAAGTCAAGTTGTAGCTCAAGATCTTTATTCTTTAAGGCAGTGATTATTATGTCAACAGTAAGACCCTCTCTCCCATATTCTAGGGCATTTCTAACATTCCTATATTTCTCACTTAGAGAATTTAATAGGCCAACAACCTGTTGTTGATCAGAAAGCTCTTCATCACAGTTGGCTAGATCTTGAGTTAGTTTTGTATATTTGTTAATATTATCTTCTAGACTGCTAGAGGGATCAAATCTAAAGTTATAGAACTGTCTTAAGAGATAGCACTTATTTGGCATTGTTTTGGTTAAGTATAGAGTTTCTAATTTTGTCCACAATACCTCAGTAGTAGTAGTTTCACCTACCTTTCTAATAACACTATCAGATAAGTGCAGAAAAATGGTACTCCAGGCAATCTCAGTTAGTTCTTGTCTCCTATAGGCACTAATCTCAGCAGCCCAGGTGCCATCAAGTGCACCAGCACACCTCTGTTGCACTTATAGAGCTCTCATTTTCTGACGCCAGAGACTAAATTCTACGATGCCATTCCAAATTTCAACATCAAATTTCTGAGCAGTTGACATATTGACAGATTATTTACAAAACTATAACAATGCAACACACAGTGTATTGTAATACAGAGTTGTGAATATAGAGATCAATAACTGATGATAGGAATAATGTGCACTATTTAACAGCCTAAGGAGTGGTAATACTGGTTTTCACTACCCCCTTAGATTCCCAGATCCTCGCAGGAGATCTTGGACAAAAGTGAGCAGTGGTAGATTACTTACCTTAATGACTGGGTCCAAGAAATTATTTAATATACTGACTAACAGAATAAATTTTGGGTTTAGAGGTTACCACAGTATGAAATATTAATTTCAGAATAAAAGATCAATCAGTAAGTAGCAAAGAATTGAACCAGAACTCCGAGTCAAGCACAAGAACCCTCCGAGTTGCAGTGACTCAATATGAACTCAGTGTAAACTCGGGTTGAGTCAACTCAGCTCACCTGACTCAGTATGAGCAGCACCAATTTTCCCAAAAACAGAGTACATAAACAACATAACAAAGCGAGTTAGTGTCGAGTTATATAATTTTGTAACAAGATTATCCAAGATTAACAAATCAGTAACAAGATCTTCAAGAAACTATCAGATCTGACCGGTCATTTACTGATCGAAAGTAAATCGAGAATTACAAAGAAATTCCAGAAAGTTTTCTTTACAAAAATATGAGGACAACTCCAGATCTTGCAAGTTCAAAAACGAGAAAAGATTTTGCAACACACAGTTAGAAAAAATCCTTTTAAAAAATCGCTCTAATACCACTTGTTGGTCCCAGAGTTGATATAATCTTGTATTTTAAAGGTTCATTCACAAAGCAAAAAAAATATTTCAGAATAAAAGATAGAATAAACGAAATTTGAACACCAGATATGTTTTGTTCCAAAATAGAGTTTGGATGTTCAGTCCAAGGACCTAATCACCCATTGAGCCTCAATCAAGAGATATGCTCGAGTTTCCACTAATTTCCACAAAGAACAGTACAAAATGTTCGAAGAAATCAGAGATTTCTTTGACTTTCTCTAGCCTCTTTTTCACACAGATTTCCTTTCAACAATATCACAAAGATCACTCGAACTTTACAATCCTTACTCAAAGGACTTTCAAAATCACACAGATTTAGTATTACATTTCATATAAAGGAAAGACACAAACAGCCTCTCACATAGAGAGAAAGACAGAAGTTCTAGAGAGAGTGCAACTGAAACGCCAGACGACCAAGAGTCAACTCAATGTCAAAATCAGTTGGACCGGCTTTATCTAACGGTTGGGGATGTGCCACGTGTATGGCACACACCCAACCACAAGAGGCACAAAAGCGTGAAACCAGAAAATGCGAGAAGAAATAGTGTCCAATTAAGAAGAAATAGTGAGGCAGCCCATCCTTTTAACATAATTCTCGATGTAAAAACATTGTCTATGACTAAAATTTGAAAAAGTAAAGAACCTGCAGCATTGACTAGAAGTTCGACACTTTCCTATTAACAGGTACACATATATCAAGTAAGATACAATAAATTGAATCTTTTTTTTTCTTTATCCAAAGACACAAAAATGAGAATATTCTAATAATTTAGCCCTTTGTCGTGTACATTAGTTTCTTGCCACAAAAATATATCCAATCTTCTCAAAGGGTACTCTATAATCTTGTGAATGATTCTTAATCCTAGCAAATTCTTCTACACCATGCTCCAAATAATTTGTCATATAATCTGTAGTCCAACTAAAATCAAAACTATCCGATGATGTTGAACCACTCACCATTAGATCCTAATCAAGTGATGGACTACCTTCACAAGTTTCAGGTATCGAATTATGATCCAAAATCTCTTCTTCCAGAGATTGGTTTGCGTTTCTTAACTTTTTGTCTTCCCCACCCTCCATCAAAGATTCCTCGAGTATGGACTTAAGAAGGGCATTGTCGATATCCGAAAACTCAACATCGTTCAAGTCAAAAAAAAGAAGTCTCAATTGCTACACTGCTAGCTAGAGACGTCAACAAGTCGAGCCGAGCCGAGCCGGCTCACAAGCCGAAATTTTTGGCTCGGGCTCAGCTCCAATAAAATGTCCTAGCATTTCCCGAGCCGAGCCGGGCAGGCTTGCTTCATTTTTTATTTTTTATTTTTTATTTTTAGATAATATATAGGCAGCAGCTTGCTACCTTAAAAAAATGCATGCTGTCAATTTTTTTAATAAATTTTTTTATTTATATATACAAGCTAGTGAGCCGAGCCTGCAAGCCACACTGGCCGGCTCAGGTTTGTCCAGAGAACCCAAATTGGGGCTCGACCCCAACCTTGACTCGGTAGAACTGAGCCTCAAGCCGAGCCACAGGCAACCTGCGTCGACGAGCTCGATTGCCATCTCTACTACTAGTCATATTGCAAGAAAGAAAAACAAGAGTGGAAGATGAGAAAATAAAATCAAAATTTAGACAGGGATTCAAATTATGGAGGAAAGTTTACTATACATATAGGGAGATATTACACAACCAGCATATGACACTGTCCCATGCTGTTCCCACTGTACATGAACATATACCTAATTATGAATATAATTGAAGAATGAACTTACTTTGAATCAAAGAAATCCTATATTTATTTAATCAATATTGAGATTCAAACATATCAAAGTAGGGAATGGTCTACACACTTCTAGCAATTCCTTATAACAGTCATAGTATAAAATTTATTTATGTAAATCAATAAGTAGATTGCTTCTACACAAGCATGGGTCTAGCAAGATTGCGCTTAATATCTATTTGTACAGCACAAGGATGATCATATGTAACATTATAAATATTGTCGATATATAGATCACATTGAGATTGTTATTTAAGTCGAACGTTAACTGGGAATTCAAATTAATCTCCATGAAAGTTCAAATTTGATAGCCTAAAAACTATCGTTTAATCTAGAGTGGCATTTAAGGACGAAAAACAAAATTGTAAATATTGATACGAGTCAAAATCTGTTGTCCCAATTCCGTGTCCCTTGTCCCGCTAATCAAAAATTGTCTCATCACTATAACTTTTAAGTGTCAAAATTTTCGTGACACATGGTTAGGTTTTTAATGTAATTTCGTAAAGGGTAAAATGTATCCCTCTAAAATTTTGATTGCGGGCAACCAAGAGAGCATAAAGATGGTCAAGTAGATCTGGATTGATTTAAAAAGTTGAATCATAGCTTACAACAACCATTCATGTGCATCGAGGATTGTTTAATAATTGTGTTTGTTTCTTTCTTGATAATCAAGGAGTTCAAGTATTTTGTTTGTTTTAGGGTTGGAGAATTAATCATGTTTATGTAAAACTTAAGTGTCCTAAGGTTGCCCTACATGAGGCTGACTTATGCCATGAATATTCTATTCATAAAGGCACATTCTATGCATGTTCGTTACACACTGTTATATGACTCGACTCAACTAAACAATACAATAGACAATAAATTTAAATTTTCATTCCATTTAATATAAGTTAGCAGTGTTTAAATATTCACTCTATCAAATATGTCACGAATGTATTTCCTTAACTGCTGGTGGAAAATTTGAGTTCTATAATTTTGAATTTTTGTCTATTAAAAGTATAGAATACTAAAGAAAAAGGATATTGATATAACGTAATATTAAATTAATAATGATTATTCTAAAATAATACCTATAATTATAGCTTTTGAGAGGTATTGATTAACAATATTGGAATGCCCCCCGGTTTAGAGATTTCAAATGTTATCATCATCACAGGTAGATAATAAGCAACTATCATAGCATATTTAAAGAGTAATATACTTTTTTCTTTCACTAATTTTTTCTTAATAAAATTTTAACAAAACATATTCTTTATCACTTGATATTCAGAAGGGAGTATTATAAATAATGTCTATTGAAATACTCTCTGTCTGCGTACAAATACAAGGCTGTGACATCCAAAAAAATATATAAGAATCCATTTGATTGCAAAGATGGAAGGGTGGAAAGAAAACGAATTTCAAGGAATTGAATTGTCTAGAAATTGTCTTATTGAGAATTGTCAATTATTGTATTTGATTGGTATAATCTTCCATGTGAAAAATATTGAAATAAAAGTATTTTTTGGTGTTCATTTGACTTTATTTTACATTAAAATTGTCAATTAAAGGGATATAATTTACTTGTATTGGCGATAGAATTTGTTTCCATTGCCCAAAAAAAGAAGAAAAAAACTCAAGAAAATCATCTATTTTTTGGTATTCGTTTGACTTTGTTTTATGTGAAAATTGTCAATTAAATGAAAATATTTTTTTACAATTAGCAATAGAATTTGTTTCCATAAAAAAATATTGGCAGCTTACCTAGAAAACCAAGAAAAGTCCACTTTTCAAGAAAATCAAGCAAATGAATTCCATGGAAAATATTTGCTATCATACACTGACAAAAGATGGAAAATAGAAAAAATTTTTATTTTCCATGGAAAAGATGCCCAATCAAAGAGGGCCTAAGTGAAAAGAGAATTCTTTCTACCATTTCTTTGTGTCTCTTTATTGCTGCTCTCACTTTCCCTTGTTATTTTCTTACATTAGTTACATATACTTTACAATGGATCAAACTTTTTGATATTTGGTCAATGTGGAATAGAATCATCACTTGCACGTGCAACCACCACAATTATAGCCAACCCTGGTGACCGTAGCATTCATGTGTGTTAGGTTTTAATTTGTATTGACTATTCGTTAGACCAAAAGATTATTATAAAAAAGTTTTAAAAGTAAAAGAGTATTTTAGGATATTGTGTAGTTGTAATAATTCTCGATGTGAAGACATGGAGCCTATGGCTGCTGTTTCAAACAAAAACTTTTGTTTGAGCCCCATTTTTGGGGGAAAAAATACATTTTTTAATAGTATTTTGATATCATTTCAACCATACATTCTTTAATAAAATAATATTACATGCAAATTCAAAAAAATTTCTTATTTTTAACCACACATTTCTTATCAATATACTATTCAAAAATGCATTTTTTCTATCAAAATGAGGCTCAAACAAGGGCTTAACAGATATGCAGCAACAAAAATGAATTAGCTTATTTTATAAGCTTGAATTTTAGATGCACTAGTATATGGTATAAGGCCAGGCAAGGTTTTCTCATATCAATATAGATTTACAACTGACATAAAAAGGCCCCTATTTGATCCCCATTTTACTCATTTTCAACTTTACATTTTATGGGACCCACAATTTTTATCAACCTTTCAACCATATTTCATCAACGTTTATTAAAATCTACTAAAATTTTGATTTTTAACAAAATCAATAGAGCGAAGCTCAATGCTTTACAATTAAAATGTACACATATATCAAGTACTAAGAAAACAATAGTACTACAGTTTGAACCATTTTTTTCGGATTTTAAGACAACAAAAATTAAAGCATGCTAAGATTTTAGCCATAGGTTGTGTACTGATAAGTTTCTTGCCACAAAGAAGTATACCCCATCTCCTCGAAGGGTAGTACCCCATAATCTTGTGAATAATCCTCAATCCCTTCAAATACTTCTGCACTATGCTCCATCAAATAATTTGTCATATAATCTGCAGTCCAACCAAAACCAAAATCAGGAGATGTTGTTGAACAGCTGTCCATTAGATCCAAATCAAGTGATGAACAATCATCCACATTGCAACCTTCATAAATCTCAGGTATCAAATTATTATCTGAAATCTCTTCTTCCAGAGATTGAATTACATTTCTTAAAATTTCATCGTCTCCAGCCTCCATCGGCGACTCCTCAAGTAATGACTCAAGTAGTGCACTGTCGATATCCAAGAACTCGATATCGTTCAAGTCAGAGAAAGAAGTATCAATACATACACTGCTAGCCATATTGCACGAAAGAAAAACAAGAATGAAAGATGAGAAAATGGAAAAAAATTTAGATAATTTAGATAGGATGCATATTGTGGAGGGAAGTCTACCATATATATATATAGGGAGATATTATACATAGCATGTGACAGTGTCCCATGATGTTCCCACTGTTCATGCACATATACCTAATTATGAATATAATTGATGGATGAACTAACATTGGATATAAGAATCTTATATTTATTATTACAACTACTATTCATATGCATCTAGGATTGTTTTATATTGTTTCTTAAATTTTAATCAAGGATTTAAAGTATTTTTTATATTAAACACTTACTATCCTAAGGTTGGCCTACAAGATGCTGTCTTTTGCCATGGATGCTCGATTCAAAAGGGCACCTTCTATGCATGTTTGCCATGTAGTACTCTAAGACTCGACTCAACAATACAATAGATAATAATTTAAAATTAAAGGAAGAATGGAAGTAGAACATTTTTTTATTTGTTTGCAAATTACTCTTCAATGGAGCCAGATGGTCCGGATCATGCTTTATTGTATATAGTAATTGAAAAGACAGCACACAAGCATGATATTCAAGATATGAATTATGCAGATTTTGGTGTAACAATAAAGCAAACGGGAGATGGTGCAATGAATGTGTTGTGACCTAATAAAAATTAAGTGGCAAAAATCTTATATGATTTAATTAAAAGACTATTAGACTAAAATAAAGAGTGACTGAAATTTTTAGTTCAAGTTTTTATAAGAATTATATTATAATAACTTAACTAATTTTCGATGCAGTTAAAAATCTTCATCTTTTTGCTTATAACGTCACAACTAAGAGATGCATACTTGTGAATTTGCATAAAATCTAGAAATCATAAAACTTGTATGTGTAATTTTCTATTCGGAATTAAATTCAAGCCATCGTTCACGGATTTTTGCGAGTTTTATGTAAAAATTTGAGCCTATATCATCATTCTTGGAAAATTGAAATATTTATTACAATTCGCCAATATTTACATGAACGATTAAAATTATCAAATACCACAAGCAGGGGCAGCTCGTATAACTCGGGAGTTTTAGTCAAAATTTTTGTAAGTAGAGAAATACGAAATCTAAACCATTAATTATTGGATAATTGGATCGCTTTAATCCGTAGTAAATATGTAAATAACATTCAGTTTTTCACGTGTGAGACAATTGTTTCTTGCCACAATAGGCCATAATCATGCTCTTCCATTAATGGAGTTCCATAGCTTATAATTTCGGAATAATTTTTAAGCCCATCAAATTCAGTCACTGCACCCATCTCTTGTTCGTAGGGATCAATGTTTATGTACCAACTTGCCATGCCATCACATGGTGAAGAAGGGTCCATCTCCAAATCCATCCATTGGAAATCGAGATCATGTAGTTTAGAGAATTCCAGATCATTAATCGACTCCTGACTTGACGATTGGCACTCTACCGGATAACCCTCCCATTCGAGATTATCAAATGAATAACAATCAGTACTATTGGGCGTGATTTCGGCTTCCAGAGACCGCATCACATTTTTCAATCTTTCATCATCACAATCTTCATTTTGTGATTCATCGAGCAGAGACATAAGAACACTTTGATCAATTTGTGAATTTTCAGTATCAATAAAATCGTTGTGCCTATCGACTGATTCCCAGTTATCAGCTACCATGGAGGCCATATTCTTCAAGAAATATAAATACTAAGCAAAGAGAAATTTGAAAGGGTTTGTGCACTTGACTCATTGTCTCCACTCAACAAGCCCTTAAATAGACAAATGATAAAAATGCAAATCAATGTCATATTCCAAAGACCAAACATAAGAAGTAGGCACATGGCCAGTGGGCATCTTCTCCTTTTCGTATACCACCAATCAATGATAATAAAGTCCAAAATAATTTTGAAGTCACTAACCAACTCCAAAATAGTATTATTTTTATTTGAATTTATGATTATTTTTGCATGACTTCTTGACGATCCATCTCAAATTTCACTAAAAGAAGAAAGTTCATCTGTTAACATGCATTTTCATTTCTTAATGCATACTTCATCGAGGAGTCTTTTCCTAGCAACACTTTACAACAAATGGACCCAACTGATTGATTGTAAATTTTTGGAAAGTAAAGTTTAATTTATTGCTGATATGAGATTTCAAATAAATATGTTGAGTTGGTCATTTTTTAACGATCATGAAGGATCGTGGTACAATAATGAATTTAAATAAAAGTTTAAATGAATTTGAAGCAACCAATCATGTGACCTAGTATTAAAACTAAAGGACCACATCCACCAAGAAAGGCCAATAAGATGTCTTTGTCTACCACAAAAAACTTTCGAGGGAACCAAGAAAACTCAATTATGTATGATCTAAACAAGATAGTATCAAGGACAGGCAACACCTGCCCCCGAGGCACTTCTCCACTGGTAAAAGAAGGGTTCTCTCAAGTCTGGCAGTTCAAAGGTCGTGGGTTCGATCCGTGAGGCTCTTGAAAGGCAAGGCATATACTGGAAGGTAAGATTTATCCTGAAAGGCAGGAATGTCTTGGAAGGCAAGGCGCAACGTGGTTTGGCTCATTAGGCACTTTGGCAGTTCAATTGGAGTGGCGCTCGACTCTGGTCAGTAGGAGGCACATTCCGCGGTTTAATTGGTCGATGTGAAGAGGGGTCGGATCACAGACCTAATGAATAGTCGTCGAAGGCGGACACTTTGATAAGAAAAAAAAAAAAGAAAGACAGGCAACACCTTTAAGATTCGTTAGGTCAAATGGCAGAAAAATTAAGTGAACAATTAACTTATCCCATTAGTCACGTCCCAAAATGAAGTTGTATTTTTTTCCCCTTCAATATAATTAGTATTATCGAGCGCTACATATTCGATATATTATTAACCAATATGTAAAATATTCAAATTACCTACATTATCATATTATCGAATATCGCGCTCTCAAATTAAAAGTTTGATATGTTTAATAGGTTAGATTAATGAAATTCAATGTTATTAACATAAAATAGGCATCATTGCTTTTTTTAGTTTGTCTACTTTTCTACGATTTTTGTCATGATGTCTAGTGTTATAAAGTAATACATATTAGACATAATTTTAATGAATATGTAAAGTATCTAGTCGTGCCAAACTTATAATCTATAATCTATAATCTATAATTCTATAATCTATCTATAATATATTAAAGTATCGCATCAAGGGAGAATGGTTTTTTGGACGATTTTAACTCTCATACAATTCAAATATTTCAATAATACCTTACTTTTCGTTTTTCAATATGTAATAAATAATACATAATTATTATCGTTTATGAAATTTGTGTTATTAATCCTCAATTAATTAACATTCATATTAATCTAGATTCAATGAATTTTCACTTGATGAATATTGAATTATATGAATTTAGAGTTATTATAGATGAATTTATTCATGTTCATGCATATAAAAATTTTAATGAGTGTTTAAATTTAAGTATTAACAATTAATTTTTATATATCAAGTGTAATATAAAAAGATTGCTCATTTATAGTATTGCATCATTACAAAAAAATTTGAATAATAGAAATTGAGTTTTGAGAGTACAATTTTCTTTTCTTAAAATTCTATGTTAAATTTTATTTTCTTTAATTCGCCTGTGTCTCATCAAATCCTCCAACAAATTGGTATCAAATATTACTTTTACGTCACTTATACAATATTTTAGAATAACGTGTAATGCACGTTCAATTTTGACTAGTAATAACAAATACTGTGATCTCCTGTTAAAGACCTACAATATGTTTAATCAATTTGTTAGAATCTACGAATTTATTCAAATAAGATAGGCACCATTGCTTCTTTAGTTTGTGTACTTTTCTTCATTCTATGTTATCATGTTTAGTGTTATCGAGTAATGCATACTAGACATATAATTAGCAAATATGTAAGATATCAAATTGTCCCAAACTTATCTTGTTAACGAATATTGTGCTTTCAAGTTAAAAATCTATGATATTTTTAATATGTTAGATCAATATTCAATATGCACGTAGATCCACGTTAACTAAGCACCATTGCTTTTTAGTTTGTCTGCATTTTTAATTAAATAATCACTAATTACTAGGACGAGTGATTATATAGTTAATATAAAAATGAATACCATATTAGCTAGGGATAAAGCAATATTTAGGTAAGCATATAACAACTATTATTGAAAGCTAAATAATTTAATCTTTATATTAAGTGGAATATATTGGATAGATTGCACTTGAAATTGATTATGTAAAATGGACCTAACATTTGTCCGGTGCTCAATTAAGATGCTTAAAAACTGGATTTTCAAACCCAAGTTGGTGGCCCCTTGAATAATTGAAAAATTCTTCCACTGCATATAATTAGTTGCTATTTGCGTATAATTTCGAGTTAGGAGAGGGTATCAGTCAAAGTTAGGTGTGGTTACATATTTGACATAGTTCGATTCTGTATGAATCATAAAATTGTACGAATCTTTAAAAGGAAAAAGAATCAAATCATACTTAAATCATGCTTGTCTAAGCTTGCAAGTAGGCTAACCAACTTTAGGGTACACATTGTAATAAGATATCTTCATTAATAAAAGTATACATTCGTTTACTCTCTAACACAGTCTATCCTATATACTTTAGTGGATACATAGGTGATAAATGTTAGTTGGGGGACGGACTATCAAGATGAACTGTGATACGTTTTTGGCAATAAATGATGAGTTCGATGCCTAGTCATTGAAATCCAATATTGAACCACGACGCGTCCTGAGTGCATTAAGCGGGTCGTATCAATTGGTTAAAATTTTAATTTTTTCAATGAAAATTGAATGTTTGATTTCATGTAAGAATAATTCTTTTTATTAAAATTAAGAGAAAATGTATAGAAATTTAATTTAGCCCTATTAGCTTGCACCCACCGGAATAGCTGGCGCACATGAGTTTGATTTTCACAATCCTTTTGATGCTTTTACCCTAATGAATGGAACCCCACATCCCAAGATGTGATCCCTTATTGCTGTTCCACCAATCATGTCGGCTGTCCCGTTAAAATTCCATTTCTTATTAAATTATTTCACTCAAATAATTATTTCCAAAACGGATATTTAATTATAGTTTTTATGATATATAAATAATAAAAGGTTAAGTTTAGTCGGAAGAGAGAACCACTATAAACATTGTTAAGCTTGACTGAACATAGACAATACCTTTGAAAAATATATCTGAGAAATATTTTAGACAAGACACGTGAAGTGAGAAAGTTTTGAATCATAACCAATCAATATTTCGCTAAAAAATATCATTTGAATGTGAACAATTTACAATATCGTGCTACAATGAAGGGTTTTTAAGTACACATTCAACTTACTGTTTTGTTTCTTTACAGTAAACTAAGCTATTAACATATTTTGATTGACGATCAAAATATCATACTAACATTCCACGTGCTTATATATATAAAATTGGACCTTAACTTTGCTCTTCTCATAATTGATGATGAAAATTATCAAGACTAGTCAGTTATGACTTATCCATGTTGCTACATAGTGAATAATACAGCAATTGCTAACACTTGTATACTGAGTTGATTAGGTAGATTTTTCTCTTTATATCCCTGTGCAAACCGTGTCAATTGTTTTGAAATCAACAAGTTTGCAAACATCAAGCCTATCACTTATCGGAGTCAAGGAGATGATGATGGAAAACAATTAAAAGAAAACGTATTTATAAATTTTTATTAGTTAATCAATTTTGCACTTTCTTCGTAGTCTAGTGGTACAATCTAAATGAAACTAGAAACTTATTGATTTGTAATTGATAATGGAGTCAATCTTGATAGTTTGTCGAAGTCCAATACTTTCTATTTCAATAAATCAACAAAGAGAAGAGAGTTGTCATAAGAGTTAAAATTTTAAAAACTAGAAAGAAAATCAAAATTTAAACCTAATCTTGCAAAAAAATTTAAAAAAATTGTCCTTAAATTATTAAATTACAAAAAATAAATTAATTAACTGTTTTTAATGTTAATGGTGCACGGAAGTGTGACCGGAATCTGAATGGTGGTGCTAATAGCTGCTGCTTGCTTTGTGGCTCCATCATTTGCTCTTGCTCCACTTCTACATTCACTATTCGGCTTTACACATATCTTCAGGTTGCATTGCGTCGGTGGTGGAACGGTACTTGTTATGACTCGACGTTTTATACATTTCTCGATATTAGGACGAACTAACGAATGAATGTTACATGTCATGATCGGACGTTTTACACATTTCTCGACATCACTACCCACCGACGAATATATAGTATATGTCATGATTGGACGTTTTGCACATTTCTTGACGTCACGTTGCGCTGATGGAGGAACGGTACCGGTTACAACTGGACGTGTTGCACATTTCTTAACATTTTGATGCACTGATGAAAGAATTGCACCTTTGACGGCTGAACATTTTGGGCCATTCTTGACATCGTGGCGAGGTGGGGGCATTGTCCCCTTTGCGTGCTTCTTCTTGGGCTCATTGTTCCCGAAACAACTCGAAAGTATACTTGCTGCAACCACAAACAATTGCCGGCAGAAATTAAAAATAAAAAAAATATATATTTTTGTTGCAAATTGAAAAAAAAAAAAATTACTGAAATCAATCAACACGAAGATAAAATTTGCCACGTATTGTTTCACTTTATAGAATTTAAATGCAGACATATTTATAATATTACAGTCATTACTCAAACGAGCAGTCACGTACAAATCAGCTAACTTAATTAGAGGTCATTTGGTAGGTCTTTTAATTTTGCTTTTGCTTCTTGTGAAAAAACTTCTTGAGAAAATTAATTTAAGTAAATTTCTTTTAAAAACTTCTCTGTCATACAAAGTGGCTTCAGAAAATTATTCTAACATGTTTAAAAACGATTTTTTAATCTTAGTAGCAGTTTTTAACTTTTCAAAAACTTTGCCAAACGGCCTTGAAATGAATTTACGAGATAAAATCTATTATAACCTAGAGCACCACGAAACCCTGAACTTTTATATAGATATCCTTTTTTTTTAATAGAAAATTGAAATAAGAAAGATTAAAATCAAGGAAAAATAAACAGTAAATTGTAATTTGATACTTACCTATACCCATAATTGCTCAAGTACTTCCGCAAAAAACCCTGCAAACATAATGGAGATATATTCTATCAAACTCGATTGGTAATGACAAACAAGTGTTTAGTACGTAAAATTCGATAAGATTGATCACACTAATAGATAGAAACTCTGCAGCCATAGAGAACAAAGAATCACAATATGAACATTTCGAGTTATACTTTCAATTAGAGGAAGAAGGGAAGAGAAGAGATATACCTGAAACACAAATACTTAATTTCGACATTCTTTGCTTTCTAAGAAAAATGTAATTTTATTTCGTTTAGAATTCTAGCATACTTAAAATTCTTATCTTAATCGGAGGATGAGAAGTCCCATTTTAATAAGAATATCTAAAATTAATATTTTACCAATGCGTTTTAATTGTTTAAAATTAATATTATTTTTTAAGTGGATGTGGAATTCTTCTTGCTATATTCACGTAATTCTTTACGCATTTATGGGTCATGGTTGACGTTTGAACACCCTTCAAATCATAAACCGTTGCAGATTTTCCAATATTGTGTTATTTATTAAAGTTTATTATGACTATATCTTAAATCTAATATGTTGATTTATTTAATTACAATTACAAAGAATTTTCTTTAGTTAAATATGCAGGTAAAATAATAAATTTAATTTTTAAACACAATTTTCAGTCAATGTTTCTTCCAACGATTAAGACTTTTAGCGACAAAAATTTAGTCATCAATGGAACTTTTGTCACCAATTGCGTTTTTCTTTTGCAATTGCTGAATTGAGCTTGATTTACAAAGATACTCGTACTAAATATGTCATTTAAATTATAAAATAACCCGCAAGAATTTTAATTTTTTTCGTTTCAATAAAGGATTCGAAATTAGACGATTACCATAATTAGACTAGATTGATATTAATTTAGTCCCATTTATCACTACATCGATAAGTAATTAACAAACATGAAAAAAAAAATTGAAAAAGAATTAGATAATTCAGTTTATTTCACGACCCACCACATACACCACCACGGCAGCCAACACCACCCAGCCTCCACCATTGATAGCCGTTGCTGCTACTGCTGCTCCTGTAATAACTACTCCACCATCATTTATTCCACTGCTTCTGGAATTTCGACCATTATAGACATCACGATGTGGAAGATGAGTTTCGATAGCCTTTGCCACCAGGGGATGCTTCTTTTTGTCGCCATTGATCCCGAAAGAAGACAGAGATACAAACTATTAGGGTGCGTTTGATTGCAAGTAGGAAAATTGCATGGAAAGAAAATATTTTCCAAGTAATTCAATTGCCTGGAAATTATTTACATGGAAAATGTTAATTACACGTGTTTGATTGACTTAAATTTCAACCTAGAAAATGTTGTAATTTTCCAACTTTTGGTGTTTGATAGCCATTATTTTCCATGAAAATAATCATTTTTTCCAACTTTATCTGTTTGACAACCACTATTTTCCATGGAATTTCATGGAAATTGTCACTTTTTCCATGGAAAATAGTGGTTTTTCCCCCATGAAAATTTGTCAATGAATAATCCAAATTTTAAATAAATTGTATACATAAATGCGGCCAAATCCTAATCAATCATAATTAATATAGCAATTCATTTGTGGATAAAAACATGCCAAGATTCGGTACGAAAGATGCATAAACACTATAGAGATGAAATAATTATCCCTAACAATTCAGATTTCTACCACTTATATATTCTTCTTTGCAGTAAAAAATAATAATCAGATAATCCATTCAAAAAATAATGATGAAATTTCGTTCAATGTATTACATAAAACGAAAATGAAAAAAACCCGAAAATCTGTATCATAAAAAAATAGCAAATAAAATCAACATAAATGTCATACTTTCACATATGTTTGTTAAATTATCCAAGCAAATCATCTTACAATAGTGGAGGCGGATCACGGCCCAGATTTTCAAATACTAAATCACGCATGAATTCTTCTTCAGTCAAACTCATAAATACTTTAGCCAGACTCTCATCCGATCGAAATATTTTCATTACTTGCTTTATGTCACGCTTTTCTATACTCATGCCTTGTAATTTTTCTAGAACCAACTGCCAATTGATATGATTTAGCGTATCTAATGTTGCTTAAGTCTCCATAGCAATTGCAATTTTTTTAGATGATTCGGCAATGCTTGATAGGGCAACGAGACTCTCATCATTAGGTTGGGTACGTCGACGGCGAACTTTGTTAGTTCCTCCTTCGGCATTACGCTTAGGAGCGCGAATGGGGCTTGGATCTGTATCCTCATTTAGACCATCAACTTCAAGCACATTTTCATCTAAAAAAATAATAAAATCAGAATTTGTTAGAATCTCTAATATAATACGAATTATATAATTTTTTATGTACGATCTAGTACATACCATGATCGGGGGGATAAAATGTCATTGCCGGTTACAGCACGATCTCCTGTAGCAGAATCATTTCCAAAGATAGCCTCCAAATCATCATAACGAGAACAAAGTTTGGTCCTCCACTTTCCAAATTCTGATTTGCCCTACAAGAAAAAGAGTGAAATATGTTTTACGCTAGTTAGTGGGCAAAATAAATTAGATTAGTAATATTTAAGGAATAATACTTTCATTGGTCAATGAAATTTTGTACCTTCAACAACTCCTCCCAAGCTAGTACATCGGCTGTGACACGTCCAGTGTGAGGATCTAACCTAAAACCACTCATGCTTAACAATTGACGAACTTCAACATATTTTTTTTTCAGAGTTTTCAATTGCGCCCTCACATTCTTATCAGACACCATGACTCCGCATCCATTGTGCACGTTCTCGATTGCTTTGGACACGTGATATGATGAAAAGCCATTGTCACTTCTTTTGTGACTAGACAACACTTGATGTAGTAGTGCAGTTATCATACAACCGTCCATTGCATCACTCCAACGTATTTGACGATTTCGAGAATTAGGATCCGCTTGGGTTGAGCTTATTTCCTCCACATCTGAATGAAGGGTTGGTCTAGGAACCCGAAAAGGTGCCGCAGAGCTTTGTCGAATATTTGCCATGTATAGTGCAAGATTAACTATTTATGGTCAACTAATAACTAAAAACATTTAAGAAAATTGCATGTCAACAATGTCTCCAATAACAACAATTCCAATTACAATATTTAAAATTCTAACAATCTTATGTCAACTATTATAAGACATGGGGAAAAAAAAAAAACAAAAAATCTGCTTAATGTCAATACGTCTTCAATTCAAGCAATTACTACATATGAAAGTCTAGTACATTTATATCCATTACATAGAAACGAAAAAACAAATAAAAAATTAAAAACAAGAAAAAAAATCAGATATCAATCGAAATCAATTCCCGCATTCTGATTGGGAAGATAATCAGCCCACATTAAATCAGCAATCGCATTCCTCTTATTAGACCACACTTCCTGATTTGTGAAAGATATGTGAGCATTTGGAGTTTCATCTTCAGGTACATCAATATGCGTAGGGTTAACCTCATCGTCACTACTATCTAAGTCATCCTCCTCACAAACATCTTCAACATCATCAGTCCTTAAGAAGTTGTGGATGGCAGAACAAGCAAGGACTATCTTTGCTTGTGTGTCAATGTTGTGATAGGGTTGATGTCTCAAATATGCAAATCTTTTTTTCAGCAAACCAATTGTACGCTCAATAACATTGTGTAGAGATGAATGTCGAAAATTGAACAACTCCTTACTACTTTCAGGACGTTGACCTTCAATGTCTCTATGATGATAACGAGTCCTACGGTATGGTGCAAGAAAACCCGAAACTGATGGGAAGCCAGCGTCAACAAGGTAATATTTACCTAGGAAAGAGTGGTTCATAAGATGGTAGTTAGGTAATTATTATAACTTGTGTGTGGAAGAAATGTTTTCAAAATAGTGACACAACTTACCAATAGGAATTGTTAGCTTATGTCCTTGGCGTAATATTGCACTCCGTAACAATCGACCGTCATGTGCGGATCCCTCCCAACCGACAAGTACGTAGGTAAATTTCATATCAAATGTGCAAGCTACTAAAACATTTTGGGAAATCACTTGCATTCTATTGCGATATTTACCTTGCTCCTCTAAAGGCACATACGCAGCTATATGTGTACCATCGATTGCTCCTACGGCATCCTTTAAAAAACAATACTTTTCAAAATAAATGTGAATATTGAATTTTTAAGAAATGTGATGAAATAACTACAAACCACTAACCTGAAAAAAGGAGTACCATGGCTGCACATTTTCTTTTTCGTATGGTGAGTTATGAGGAGTGGCATTAATCACAACATCTCTATACAATCCAAGACAAGCGTGTAAGACTCTGTGAAAGTAAAAGCTCACTGTTTGACCAAAGCAAAAGAAAGTAAAATGTCCAACGCGATTACGTTGGTCATGCCCGACTGTATTCAGAAAAATTGCAACTTGTTCCTCAATTCGAACGTATTTACTGTCAACCAATCCATAAGATCGCAAACGAGCACATAATCTTTGAAATGGACCTATTTTCATCCTAAGGAGATCACGACATATTGTATCACTCGTGCCAAACATTCGTGTAAGTGTTATTTCTCTTTCAGAATTCCAATTTGTATGAGGAGCTCTTGGAAGATGTCGTGCACGACGCCTAAGTTCATTATATATCACAATCGCTTGCATGACCATCGTCCAAAATATACCTAAATGTTGTCGTTGGCATCGACGTTGATTCGTTGTTGTAGCCATGTTATAAACTACCACGGTAAATAAAGATTTGTTTAGAAAGAATAACATAAAAGCATTACAGAATAAAAAGTTAACTGTAGCTACATCATAATAGAAAGTCATGGCATGCACTTCCAAGCATAATGTCAACTGGTTATATTAGAATTCTTAAAATCATTTTTTTCAATTTCATGCTTCCCTACCTCATTCGCACCACAGTAATCCCCCAATTAATAGAATCAAGAACATAACCCAAGGACATAAATTGTTAAGCTACTTGTAAATCTTCAACTATCTCTCAAATCAGAGATTAATAGTAGGTACAATAAAATCTAAGCTATAAAATAACTGTCTCCAACACAGTGAGATGATTATAAACTAGAAATGATACAATCTGCCTTAAAATATGTCAATGTCGTTAAAGAATGACACGTTTATTCACTTAAATCTAGTCTTGAACATGTCCTCACTCACACAAAATGAAGTGGTCTCTTTTCAACTTTCTGTGGGAGACAAATTAGGATTTATTGTTCTTCATTTCCCTTTATCATGGGTTTGATATGGCTGTTTATTTTTCCATAGGTGGCTATCATCCCAGAGGACATTCTGAAGGCCAAACAAGAAGTTGATGCTGAATTTTTTGGTGAAGATCGAAGCTGGGCTCTTGGAGAGAGCAACGTGAGCCTCTTTCTTGACTTCAATGACATGCCACTCTCTCATTTTTACATAACTGTTTTATAATACCACTCATTCAACTTAGAAAGCACATATTTGACGTGGAGGCACAATTGTCAAAATTGCATGATCATGATAAGAATTGTTCAAATTAAATTTTGAATTGGACGAAAATGGTATGAAACTGTACAAGGAATCTCACATAACCTATGACTTGGTAGCAATTGGCAAACTTTGTGATAAACATAAACAAGCACCCGGTTGGATAGTTTAAATACTAACGACTATTTTAACTTCTTTTTTCTTCAGGCATCAACTAGTGTTTCTGAACGTCTTCAATGCTTGAGAATTCAAGACCTCTGTTTTTTAAGGATCTTGATACTTTAATTTTTGTAGAGTTCTTTTACACCTAAACTGATATCAACATATATCACCTTCAAATAGAGTGGCTTTTAAAGCATGGTTCAACCAAAAAGTACGAATCACAGAGCAAAAGGAAAGATGACATTAACAAGAACTGAGA
>NC_036257.1:17866749-17869625 GCF_002742605.1 Olea europaea var. sylvestris | reverse complement strand
CCCGGACCACCGGCTTCCTAATGATTGATGAACAAGGCTAGGCGATCCAATTTATAGACAATTAGAGGGGATATAAACGGCTAGATAAAGTTACCGTATTGATCTGAACGGTCAAATTCGCGTTACAATCCTTGTGGAAATCGGAAACTTCGTAAGTCAGTGAGTTTTAGGCGGCGATGATTGTAAAAGTATTCGAGAAAATACCATAAATCCAGATTCTTGAAATGATTACCCAGCTCTGGAAGCAGAGAATTGTGAGTTCTTCCTCTGGCTCGGGTGAATTGATGAGAGAGAGGGTAGAGATTTGTAAGGGGTAGAGAGAGAGAGAGAGATTTTTAATGTAGGGATGAGAGTGAGAGAGATTAACGTGGGTTGGTTACTAGAATTTTTGGAGAGATAAAATTCCATGGAAAATAAAATCCACCTCCCCCCAAGAAAAATATTTTCCTTGTTTTCAGGGAAAATGAGGTCACGTGACCAAAAGAAGGAAAATATTTTCCTTAGAAAAAATTGTCAATCAAACAAGACAAAAGTAGAAAATTAGGTGGAAAAAACCCATTTTCCATGGAAAATATGTGCAATCAAACACATCCTTAGTTGTTATTAGACGAAAAATAAAGACAACAAATTGAAATTCGAGACTTACGTCCACCCATAATTGATCAAGTACTTCTCTAAAACTAAATTCTTACACCTGCACTATACAATATGTTATATTGTTATACTTCAAAAATTGGACAAAATTAATTGTAGAAGAAAAGATAAATGATAAACCTCAAATTCAAAGATGGAAATTTGAAAATCTGTTTGGTCTTTCAATAAATTCGTGACTTTATTTGCTAAGAAATCGGTTTATCCTAGCCGAACCGTGCTACACATACATAATCATTTATCTAATCTTTTACCTACTACTCACATCATTTGAGTGAGTGGGACCTTGGTTCGGATTATTAAATTACACAAGGGGCCCGCATGTTTGTGCGGGGAGGGGGGGACACTATTCGGTACACCCCCTCGGTACAAACATCTTTATCCTAGCCGCAATTATGACTGTTATAAAGCAACCAGTAGATATGGTTTCCTTTCCTTGTCAAGGGAAGTTACAGATTAATTTTGTTTCCTTTCTAGAGGAATTCAAATACTAATATGCTTAAAAATCTATCAGATAATTCCTATTCAAATATGAATTCCTAAAATATTAATGACCTGGATTTAAATTAAATAATTGAGAACCAATAGATAAGTACAAATCTTTTCCTATATATATATTATGAAACTAGGAATATATTTTCCTCATTCAAGGCAACCATTTCAATTAGAATAAGGGAAAATTGCAACAGAAGCTTCAAACATTTGCAACATTAGCAGACTTTTTCCAAACTTTTGATTTGTTACAGCCGTCACCCCTAACCTTTCCAAACGTTGCATGTGAGGCTCTTTTTGACTTTTTTCATCCAAAATTTCGTTAGTTGACCAAAAAAATTATTTTGACCACATTTTAACAATTTTTAGAGGGGCAAAATGGTAAATTTGTATTAAAATTAAAAATCAAAAAATAAAAATGGTATTCTTCTTCCCCAACCCACTCACGCCTCACCCACACCTGAAGCATCTCCTACCTCACGCCACCCAAAACCACCCCCCAATGCTAAAGCAAAATCCTACCCACCCAGCGCCGACCATCATCTGCCTACCTTAGCCGCACCTAGAATCGTCGCCACCGCTCAATTAAACACATTAAATTAGCTGAAAGATTCAAATAAATCGAAATGACTTTTCAGTATTAAACCCACATTTTCACCAAATACCAATGATTTTTCAACTGGTGATTCTCATTAACTTGCTGAATCATAACCAAATTCCGGTCCAACACTAGATGTACTTCTTGGAAATTTTCAGTGAAGGTTGTAGAAGAGGTAGTCAAATTGGTTAAAGGCTGTAGGATTGAGAATATTTGAAAAAAAACAAGCGCAATTTTTGAATGGTGTTTTAGCCGAAGGAGGGATATTTTGTTGAGTTGAAGGGATGACTCCATGTGGTGAAAAGTGTTGTGGTGGTGGATTACGATTTGGGAGAGCGACTCTGCTTCCGATAAGGGTTCGATTTGTAGGATTGTGGGCTTTGTAATGGTGATTGGAAATTGGGTTCCTTGATCTTGAGTTTCCATTTGTTTGAAGTCCGAGAATGTGGAGAAAATTCAATGGACTCTGCGCTAGGCGCTAGCAGGTGGTTGTGGAGGTGGAGGTGGCGGCGGTCTGATGGATTTTTGGTTTGAGTTGGGGCTGAGGGTGGGGTTGGGTGGGTTGGAGAAGAAGAAGACCACTTTTATTTTTTGATTTTTGATTTTAATGCAAAGTTACGATTTTGCCCCTCTAAAAATTGTTAAAATGTGGTCAAAATAATTTTTTTCGTCAACTAACAGAATTTTGGATGAAAACCGTCAAAAAGGCCCTCACATGCAACATTTGGAAAGGTTAGGGGTGGTGGTTGCAACAAATCAAATGTTTGGAGAAAGTCTACTAATGTTGCAAAGGTTTGGGGATTCTACTGCAATTTTTCCTTGGAATAATTAAAATCAACAATTCAAAAATATTATAGTTTTTGATACATTAAATTCAGATTCTTAACATTTGCCTCTTTGTGTTTTCCTTTTGCTCAGATCATAAGATTTGTTATGAAAAAAGGAGAATGGACAATAGAAAAAATAAAAATAAAAATAAAAATAAAAACTAGAACAAAAATATACATGTTTATGTGAAAAGCCGCGAACACATGAGAAAATATACTATATCAAAGATAAGTTCGAGAGAAGATCATTTTGGACGGCTACTCTAAATGTTTTAAAAAAAAAAATGACCATCAACCCTACCACTACC
>NC_036257.1:17852409-17866383 GCF_002742605.1 Olea europaea var. sylvestris | reverse complement strand
CCAAAAATAAATAAATCAATCAAAAATCAAAAATCTCTAATTGTATTTTCATCACATATGTAGCACTACGAGCTTTTCATCCTAGTTAAATAGAATTCGAGTCTCCATACTCTAACAAAATTCAGAAGAAGTCGGGAATTTTTCCAAACTTTCTTAATTTCGTTCATTACAGTTGATTGAAATCATAAGGCGTTCTATTTATGTAAATATAACATTAGTCCTTGATTCATTAATTTTATTAGATTAGAGAATATGCAATGTCAATATACAAGAAAAGCAGTTTGAAGAAATAGGAGTATATTTGAATTTTTTTTTCCCATTTTGTTCTGTTGATGTATGGAAGTTGATCGATCATCATTTTGGTGTGTTACCTGAGACGATTTCAATTAGTCAAAACAAAATGGAAAAATAGAATTTTAAATAGTGAAGTAGAAAGAAGTAACAAGGAATTATTCGTTTGACAACCATTATTTAGGAAAATAGAATTTTAAATAGTGATTTTTAGAAAAATGTGTGGTTAAATTGTAGAAAATTTTTTTATTTACGTACAGAATATTTTATTATGTAGATGCATGATTGAAAATGAATATGTAGGATAAAGAGTTTGAAAATAATAATTGCCAAATAGGGGCTAACTAGTTGATACGTTGATTTTTAAATCAAATTATAGAAACAAATGTTAGGACTCAATGTTTTACCTTTATCCTTCCCCTTCATACAAATTCATGGTAAATCTCATATACTGAATCCAACCGAAATTTTCTAAAACAGTTGAAAACCTCTATCAAGTAAATCCAATTCTACATAATTAGATAAACTCAATATATCACTATTTGAATTTTAATCAAATTAAGTCCCCGTTTGATCCCTATTTTTGACAAATAATGAATTTTGTAATTGATTTTTTTGAAGATTGCGTGGTTAAAAGTAGGAAAAAAATACTTTGGTTTAACATGTGTATTATTTTATTGGAAAAATTGAAAATGATTTTGAGAAAAAATGTATTTTGGGATAATGGGGCTCAGACATGAGCTTAGCGTTTTGATTCACCAAAAATTTCATTTAATGATTACAATAATCCTAAGCGTATGCTTCTCTATATAGATAAATTACGGATTTTTATCGTTGGTTGGATCAAATAACTCATATCTCGACTCACTAACGTTCACAAATCAATCAACAATTGACAGGAATTAATTGAATTAAACACAATAATAAAAATGATACACATCCATAAATATGTCCAATAAATAATCATAATCCAGGGTTAGGTTCAAAACAACATCGTTTTTCTTAACTACGAATTTAATTAGAAAACATTGTTAATAAACAAAAGCAAGAAATTAACGTGGGAGGCTGCCGATGTGCTACACAATTCTCAGGCCATGGCCTCGTCGGCAGCCGATGATGCTTGGTGGGAGGCCACACATGTCCGGAAGATCCAACAGGTTAAGGAAGCTAAGCATGGAGGTAAAGATCTGTTCTTTTTCCGGTTTTTCTTTTGTTCCTCGTTTTCTCTAGTAAAACATGCAAACGCACACAATCAATAGCAATACGAACTAGACGAAATTCAAATTCATAAGTTCGACATCCTAAATAAGTGTAGAAACTACACAATCACATCTCATCAACTCCTTTCCTAACAACTTCCTTCTAAGCAAAGACACCACCTAATATAAATTGCTTGTAAATAAATAAGCCCTTGTTTGACAACTGTATTTTTCAACATTTTTTCTACGTACTCATTTTCAATCACACTCTTGCATAATAAAATATTTTACACGCAAATTCAAAAAATTTCCAATTTTTTAACTACACATTCTCCTTAAAATTATTATTCAAAATTCCATTTTTCCAAAAGTATGATTGCTAAGCATGATTCAATTATTTTAATCTAGAAGTTTGAGAACTATTGCGTCTCAACTTATGTGACATTCTGAAAAGTCGAGAGACACCAATATTAACCAAGATTCCAAAACCTCAATCATAAACTGAAAATAAAGTGCAGGAAATAAAAATAAACACAGAGAATTTTTTGACCGAAACCTCAGAGGTTCGACGACCACTTCTAACGCCTAATCCCATATTGAACATCCATTAAAATGGATAAAGTTCAGTTGCACTATAAAACCCCAAAAATCAGGCACCAAATATACAACATTGTTCCAGAATATTTTAACAAATTAGTTACAAAGATTTATCTCATAAAGAACAATAGAACCGGCCACTATTCTACAAAGGAATATCACTGAATCACTAAGATTTCTCCCGTGATGGAAGCTGCATTCTCAAGAATCACAAAAAATCGAGTGCTATTTCACAGTATATGACTTTCCACCAAGGAACTATACAAAACCAACCTCTATAGTATACAAGAATAGGCCGAAAAACACTAAGTTTTCACAAGAAAAATCGGCCAGCAAAGAGTCACACGGATTCGACTCAACAAAGACCAAAATAGCACAACACCCATATAGATCTTGAGTATTTCATGCTATTTTCTGTGATTATTTTTAGAAAAAAACTCCAGAAAATTAACCCTAAAGTCACTAAGAAGAAAGGGTCAGTTTCACACAAAAAGAGAGAGAAAATGAGAGCGAGAGAATTATGACATGAGAGAGAGAGTGTGACTTGAGAGAATGTGTGTGTAAGTCTTTTTGGTCTTCCAAGAAAACTAACCCATAAGTCAGTGACCACATGATTTAATCACAGCCACAAGATTTAATCCAACGGCTCACATATTGTTTCAAGTAGCATAATACGAGTGTTAATGTAGTAGCCAATAATCAACCTCCACATGGAACATCACTTAAAGAAAATTGCTATTTCATAAAACATGTTTCTTCAAGTTGAATTTTGGAACATTTTCTCAACAATTTCCACCTTACTTCCAAACTTTAAGCCTATGGTGTAGCCAGGAGCTTCACCAACATTTATAATTTCATTTGCTCTATTGTACTTGTACAATCAATGAAAAGAATTAATAGATAACATCTTTAAATAGTTTTGAAACTTATTTAAAGCTATCACTTTAGTTCCCATATTGGATGAATTATACTAAGTAGGTATCTTATTAATTTTCAGCAAACATTTTGAAATAATATCCCTTATAAAATAGTTTTTTACATCAGCATGTTTTGTTTTATCATGAAACATGTGATTCTTACTCAAATGGATTGCACTTTGATTATCAGAATATAGTATTGGATTAGTGTAACAAATCATGCAGTCATATGCTTTCTTTAATGGCATCAGTGGCTGTAATATATTTAGCCTCGGTGGAAGATAGATCAACAATTTTTCGTAACTGAGATTTTCAACTTATCACAATACTACATAAAGTGTAAAAATAAGATGAAGTTGATTTTCTATAGTCTCTATTTCCAGCAAAATCAGAATCTGTATAACCCTTTAAAATTACTCCCTCTTTGTCCATTTTAAACATCAAACCCAAGTTAGATGAACTCTTTAAGTATCTTAATATCCACTTCAAGGCTTTCCAATGAGTTTCACTAGGATTCCCCATAAATCTACTCAAAATACTAATACTAAAAGTCAAATTAGGTCTGGTACAAATCATTAAGTATATGACTGAACCAATAGCATTAATATAAGGTATTTTAGACATTCTTTCAAGTTCATCTTTAGTTTTGGACACGAATAAGATGTTAAAATAAAATGATTGGCAAGGGGTAAAGTCACAGGTTTACAATTAAACATATTAAACTTCTTGTTGATTTTATTCACATACTCTTCTTGACATAAAAACAAACAATCAGATTTTTCATCTCTTAGAATATCCATGCCAAGTATTTTCTTAGCGGAACCAATATCTTTCATATCAAATTCTAATTTTAATTTGTGTTTGATATCATCAATTTTAGACTTATTGGCACTAGCAAGAAGCATATCATCAACATAAAGCACAAGGTACAAAGAATCTTTACCTCCATTTCCTTTGCAATAAAGACATGTATCATAATTGCTTCTACTAAACCCAAGCTTCAAGACGAATGAATCGAATCTTTTATAACATTGTCTTGAAGCTTGTTTTAGGCCATACAACGATTTTTTCAACAAGCACAATGTTTTTTCAGGATTTCCTTTGATAAATCCTAAAGGCTGTTTTATGTAGATCACTTCATCTAATTCACCATATAAAAATGCAATTTTTTACATCTAGTTGATCAAGTTTCCACTTAAATTGCACAGCGAAAGCAAGAATACATCTTATAGTTGTATATTTAACAACGAGGAAAAAAATCTCATCATAGTCCACACCCTCTTTTTGTGTGAAACCCTTGGCAACAAGCTTAACTTTGTATCTAACATTGTTAGTGTCACCTTCCTCTTCTTTTATCTTATAAATCCACTTGCAATCAACTAGCTTTTTATCCTTAGGTCTATCAACCAATTCCCAAGTTTTATTTTTGTATAAGGAAGACATCTCTTCTTCCATGACACTTAACCACCGCTTAGAATCTTTCGATTTTAAGGCTTCATGATAGGAACTAGGTTCAGTTTTAGATTCATCTTGATAAGTGAACAAAGACACAAAGTCATCACTATTAAACCTAGCAGGTGGTCTAATTTGTCTCCTATCCCTGTCTCTAGTGAGCTGGTATTCACCTAGAGGTGTATTATCATCATTATACTGCTCAGGTTCAGCTAAATTAGGGTTGTTTTAATTCTGGTCAGCCTCATTAGTTGTTGTTTCTAAGGGCACAGAACATGTATTATCAACTTTAATAGGCTCCACCTCAATTTGGGTATCATTTTCAGTCAAATTTCCCTCATTCCCTTTCAAACATGACATACATGACTCATTAAAGACTACATCTCTCCTTATAATAACCCTATAACCTTTTTCTCCATAAACCCATAGCATATATCCTTTTAACATTTTCAGCATAACCAAAAAATACACATTTAAGGGATATAGGTTCAAGTTTTCCTATGTTTTGATGAGTATATGCAGCACAACCAAATGTTTTCAAGTAAAAATAGATCACAGGCTTTTGTATCCACATAAATTCAGGTATATCAAAATTTAAAGACTTGTAAGACTTCTACTAATCAAATATGCAACAGTTTTAGCAGTTTTACCAAAAAATAATTTGGGCAAGCCAGGACTCAAAAGCATGCATCTAACTTTATTCAACAAAATCCTACTCATTCTTTCTGCAATGCCATTTTGCTAGAGTGTGTAGGTAATAGTTATATATCTTAAAATGCTATGCAACTTGCAAAAATCATTAAACTCATAATTGCGAAATTTTAGACCATTGTTGTTTCTCAAGGTTTTGATTTTCAAATCAATTTGATTTTCAATTTGGGTTTTCCAATCTTTAAATGTGGCAAATGTTTTATCTTTAGTTTTCAAAAGAAATACCCAAATTTTTCGTGAGAAATCATCAATAATAAGCAAGTAGTACTTGTAACCAGACAATGTAGGTGTGGATGCAAGGCCCCACAAATGAGCATATAAGCATTCTAGAATTTGCTTTGATTTATGAGTACTAATGGGAAAAGGTAACTTAACTTGCTTTCTAATCAAACATTGTTCACATTTAGACAAATTACCAATATTTGATTTTTCAAATACACTTTTATTTTATAAAGCCTTTAAACCTTTTTCACCAATGTGGTCAAGTCTACAATGTCACAATTTTGCAAAATTAAAGTTATCATCTAAAACTGTTGCAGAAAGATCCAACAAAAGTTTTGCATTTAAAAAGTATAAACCATGTCTCTTTGGGATAGAAGTGATCAAATCACTACCCCCAAAGATTTTTATGTGTCATTGACCCAATTTTATGTCAAACTCCATTTCATCCAACATTCCTTGAGACATAAGGTTTCTTTCTAATTCAGGAACAAATCTTACCTCTTTTAACAATAAAATTCTACCATTTTCTGAGAGCAATTTTATGGTTCCAATACCTTTTACTTTACAGGTCATGTTGTTTCCTATGATAACTTGGCCTCCCTTAGTTTGTTCAAAGTCCAAAAAATAGTTCTTATTAGGGCACATGTAGAAAGAGCAACTTGAATCAAGAATCCATTCTTGATTTAGGTTTCATTCAACATTTACAAGAACTAGGCTATTATCAAATTTTTGCTTATCACAGGACAAAACAACATTACCCTCGTTTAACTTCTTTCTTTTCAAATCATTTTGCTTTTTGTAGCAATCTTTTGCAAAGTGGCTCAGTTAACCACAATAATAACATTTCTTTCCATTTGTCTTAGTTTTGGATTTCATTTTGTCATTATTTATTTTCTTAGGGTTATTTTGAAATTTTGAATGAAAATTAGATTTACCAACATTTTTGCCTTTTATCAAAAGATTTTCTCCACTTTATTGTTGATAGAATCTGATTTTAATTCAAGAACCATATTTCTTAAGGCATTTATATTGATTTCTGTGGTAAGCTTGTCTCTTTCATATTCTAAGGCATTCTTGAGGTCTTTATGCTTATCACTAATGAAGCTTAACAAGACCATGACCAGCTGATCTTCTAATAATTTCTCATCACAATTGACAAGGTTTTGGGTCAATGTAAATATGTCCAAGTTCTCATCTAAGTCAACAGAAGGATCCATTTTAAAAGAAAAGAACTATTTTAGTAAAAAAAACATTTGTTTGGAACAGCTTTTGGCACATATTGGGCTTTCAATTTAGTCCACAACTCTTCAACAGTTTTAGTTTCACCTTTATATCTGATCACATTGTCTAAAAGGTATAAGAAAATAGTGCTCCATGCTATTTCTTCTAACTCAGTTCTTTTCGCAACACACATTTCAACGGGCCAAAAATTATCTAAGGCTTTAGCACATTTCATTTACATCAAGATAGCCCTCATTTTCTGGCTCCACATATTAAAGTCCCCCTTCCCATCAAACATGCTCACTTCAAACTTAGCAGTAGCCATGACAAAATTCACCAAGATAATTCACAGAACACAAGTTTGATTTCAAGAACACACAGGGATATATAGTAAGAGTACTACAGGCAGAACATGGGATTTGGGGTCAGTGACCAGTGAACATATATTTTTTCACAAAACGGTAAACACTTAACACTAAGTATAGAAGGCAGAATCACAAAGAACAGATATAGCAATCCTATCCCTCAACTAACTTCTCCAACAAGACCTTCCAGTTGCACTCCTATTAGTGTTGTTAGCTCAGATTCCCAAGACTTCTTCAGTCTTTGGACAAAGACTAGCCCCAGTAGGTTTTGTTAGTGCAAGGTAAATCAAGAGTAAAATTAGGAGATCTTACAGTAAAGATTAATTACAGAATGCAGGAAAGATCTCACCAATGAGTTTGATAAAACTCAATTTTCCACCGGCCAATGTTTACTGCATGTTTAAGGAATTAGGTTTAATAAAAAAATCACAAAGATCTAGTAGTCCAGGTTGTTTTGATACCACTGAAAAATCGAGAGATACCAATATTAACCAAGATTCCAAAACCACAATCATAAACAAAAAATAAAGTGCAGGAAATAAAAATGAACACAGAGAATTTTTCGACCGAAGCCCCAAAGGTTTGACGACCACTTCTAACAACTAATCCCATGTTGAGCATCTATTAAAATGGATAAAGCTTGGTTGTACTCTAAAGCCCCAAAAATCAGGCAGCAGATTTACAATATTGTTCCAAAATATTACAACAAATTAGTCACAAAGACTTATCTCATAAAGAACAATAGAACCGGCCACTATTCCACAAAGGATATCTCTGAATTACTAAGATTTCCCCCATGACCAAAGCTGCCTTCTCAAGAATCACAGAAAATTGAGTGCTATTTCATAGTGTATGACTTTCCACCAAGGAACTATACAAAACCAGCCTCTATAGTATACAAGAATAGGCCCAAAAACACTAAGTTTTCACATGAAAAACCGGCCAACAAAGAGTCACATAGATTCGACTCAACAAAGACCAAAATAGCATAACATCCATATAGATCTTGAGTATTTCATGCTATTTTCTGTGTTTATTTTCAGATAAACTCCAGAAAATTAACACTGAAATCACTAAGAAGAAAGGGTCAGTTTCGCATAAGAAGAGAGAGAAAATGAGAGCCCGTTATTTACTGAGAGAATTGAGACGTGAGAGAGAGTGTGTGACTTGAGAGAGAGTGTGTAAGTCTTTTTGGTCTTCTAAGAAAACCAGCCCATAAGTAAGTGACCACATGATTTAATCACAGCCACAAGATTTAATCCAACGGCTCACATATTATTTCAAGTAGCACAATCTGGGTGTTAATGTAGTAGCAACTAATCAACCGCCACGTAGAACATCACTTAAAGAAAATTGCTATTTCATAAAATGCGTTTCTTCAAGTTGAATTTCGGAACACTTTCTCAACACATTCTATATATGATAGGATTCGTAGGAACTCCAATCTTCAACCACCAAGGTTTTTACAGACTTAGTTAACCAAAATCAAATCAATACCAAATCTCAAACAACCCAAGAATTCCACAAAGTTTCCACCTACGATTGCTAGACTTTATCTCACATAGAGACCACCACAAGAAAGAATAAAATCACCAAGAAAGTCACCACAAAGGGTTGGGTAGAAGAGACAAAAAGAACCGGCTGAAGAGAACACACAGAGAGAATACAGAGTCTTTTAGAGGCCCTGTGAAACTCAAGCAAATATAGATGGTCCAATCTCTAATAAGATAAGGTAATTAGGTTTAGTTAATGGGTCATGGCCCAATAGCAATTAAGTGGAGCATAGAATGGGTCTTAAGTGCTACTAGCCATCCAAATATGTAGAAAATTGGCCCACGAGCAACACAACATAATTGGTTGCTTCAAATGGTCCAATTACTTCTTGAGTCGAGTCGTTCCAATTTTGGTATTGATATGTCGCTCAGTTATATTGCAAATGCTGACTAATAATTAAAACGAGTTTACATCATTGATCAGGAAGTCGTTTGACAACAATATGTCCAATAGGATTTAATTGAAATAACATGAAAACTGTAATTAGTACTTGTTACTTAGAAGATTTATATGACATGGTTTCAAAAATGACAACCGCCACCACATCCCCCACCGCCACACCCCCACCACTGCCACCGCAGCCTTCGCCACCACGAGGACCACAACCACCACCAGCACAACTCCCAAATCCGACTCCATATGCACTGGTATCAGTAGTGGTGGTGGTCGTAGCCGAAATAGCTGTGGAACCACCACCTCCCTTCAGTATGATCATATCACCATCTTTCTTGTCAATGCTTTTACGATTATCAGCTGTTTCAACATGATCAAGAATTTGCGGAGGTGGAGGCTGAGACGGAGGAGGAGGCATATTCGTTCTCTGAACAGCGGTTGGAAGTTTCAGATCCTTCTTTTTGCGCCTTTGTTTGCATAGACAGCACAATATGATAGCAACAGCTACTGCAGACCACAAACTATTAGAGCAATTGCATATGGCTTCATTTCTAGGAGTTAAGATGAACTGATCAATGGCAAATTCACAACTTTAAGGTGAAGATTTAGGTCAAGGCCAAAGAAATTTTACGTAATTAAAAATTACATATTGTGGGATTGTTTGACCAAATAATTAGTAATTACAACTTGCTGATGGCAAGAAGATTCGAGAAAGCTTTGCGAGTTGACTTACGTTTATATTCCTCCTTAAACTGCAAGATATAAACAAGAAAATTAATTATTCGACGAGTAATTTATGTAAGCGAATGTCCGTTGTCGAATTATGAGGTAAACAATATTTTATTTCATGAAGTTTTACGTATTAAGAAAATATTATGAAGAAGTGATGAGTTTAGAGATTGACATTCGTCATACAGTTAAGTACCACTCGAATCCAATAAATATATTTGTTCTGTTGTGGACGTGTGAAGTGTGTGTTATCAAAATCATGTTTATAACGCACGTTTCTTTTAGTGTAATATAAAGAGAACGCGTTCTCTCTCTCTCTCTCTTTTTTATTTTTTTTATTTTTTTGAGCGTGTTTACAAAGCACATTTCTTTTAATGTAACGAGAACGTGTTTTTTTTTATATTGTGAGAAACAGAAAGAGCATACAGAGTAGTTCTATGCTTTTTCTTGGTGAAATGATAGTTGAAGGGGTTTCTTGCAGATGCAAAAGATAAATCTCTGTAATCATACTTTGTTTATAAACTTAGTTGTCGTTTCGAGGCTTTACAATGTGAGGGAGTATTATCCATTTTTGTGGATGCTCATTAGGAATTAGGTGTTGAAAGTAGTCGTTGAATTTCTTAGATTTCGGCATAAAAAATATGTTGTGTTCGACTTAATTTTCTGCTTATTTCATTCTAGATCACATTTCATTCTAGATCTTTAAGTTTTAAACTTAAAGTTTACTCAATTGTGTTTTCATTTGTTTTTGTGCATTTCAAAATTATATTTACAAGGGCTAGAAAGAGCAACTTTTTATATTTAAAGGCTAATTAGCACAACTCCATGGAAAATATATTTCTATGTTATCCCTCATGTCTCAGAATGAAGATTTTTATTTTAATTTTTTATCACATCGTTTAGCCCCTTTTGGCTCCCATTTTGATGAAACGAAAATGGGTGGAATAATATATTTTTTTTTAAAAATAAGTGAAAAAAAAAGTAATCAATTTACGTGTAATATTATTTTACGAAAAATTGTTGGGTTGAAAATTTAATAAAGAAAATGAATGTAATTTATGTTGGGAATCTACTTATACATGCACAGCGGAAAATTAAATTATTTCGATTCTCATCCAATAGATCTCATTGTGTTTGGTTAGGAATTGTGATAAGATTGTACGTTTTTCAGATCTGCAATCCTTTTGCTTTTCTTTTCGTTCCACAACTTTGATTCGCCACCACAGCTGTCCAATTGTCCAGCCTCCAACGGTGGTCCACACAGAGAAAATGATTGCAGCCTCTAGAGTTTTCTCTTGTGCTAGCAAGAATAATGAAAACCTTATGGATCTCAAACCCTAGTTATGTATTTATATAAACCCAAATAGGCTCGGCCCGGTCCGGTCCAATAATTCATTAATCCAATTAATTAATTTATCCAACGATTGTTAAATTAATCAATTGGCAATTTGCAATCTTCTAATTCTCTTTTGTGTGTGACCCATTAGGTTCCCGACCACGATGCCTAACGACGTGAAAGATTATTTTGCTCTAATCAAAATTGATAAATTAAAATACCCTTGTAATTTATCGTCAATTCACATTCGCCGTCCCTGATGACATCTAGCAATGTGTCAGGGCAATACATGTGACGGGAAATGTCACGTGGTATGACAAAACGAAATTCGTTCGTTTACCGTGAAACTATAATCCCTTCGTCAATATGATCCGATCAATTACGAGATATGGAATTGTGTCAATCTCGATCATCGATCATATCTTTCACTCCACTATTAAATCAATATAAATCGAAAACTCATTTTCGACTTATGAGTACACCTTGGCCAAGGATTTAATCATTGACTTAATTGAATGAAACGCAGATCATAATCTCCTACTATCTAAGAGGGACGAATCCTTTATTGATCAATCACAACCTTCATACGATTCTTGACGTACCCGAACGATGTCGTATTAGCGACCCTTTTCAGAGCAACATCCAACACCGCCAAAGTATGATTGTTCTCATATAAGGCACAATGACGACCTCAAGTCAAAGGACCAATTTCACTACCGAACGTTGGAGATTAACCACCGACACTCAGATAGTTATCCATGTAGAATCTCTCGACGGGTCTCCAATGTTTTGTTCTATAACAAACATCCACGTGTTCATTTAAGTGTCACCACACTTTAACTTGTGAGATCAGCTATTTACTTCACAAGTAAGAAATGCCACACGTGATGGTCTATCCGTAATAACGATATCCGTATCTCGTTATTACTTACGACCACGGATGATTTAAGATTCAATCAGATGTAATTTGTATCTCACAATCACAACTCCTTGTGATTAATAAATTACAAATATTTGAATCTACGGACTCTATTATTTATTTAATTGTCTATTAAACAATAGATCTGCCATTTAATTGCGTTAATTATATATAAAAGTATTTATGTCCAAAGTCGATTGGACCTAGGGCATAATACTTACAGAAATATGGTGCCACATGGAATTGTGTTAGGATTTAAATTGAAAATTTTGGAATGGCACAATAAAAAATACTAAAAATGGTAAACTTGTGTTACTAACATGTAAGGTAAATAAACGCTTATGTTTTCCTACCCACAGTAGGAAATCTTATTCCGTCAACTTTGAAGAGAATATTACTTATAGTTTCCATATTTAAAGAGAACCTTATGTAAGGTTCTTGTACCACTTACGCAAGTTGACTAGCTTATACCGTCCATCGTGGATAGGAGAACAATTTCAACAAATTAAAACTAGAAAATATTGCAACTCTTTGCTACTTCTGAAGTATCCATGTATTAGGTTTCTACTATTGAATCAACGGTTGCTTCACGTTTGGAACCTTTCCAACATACCGCTTAAGAGTAAACCAGTTTCTCCATATGAAATCTTCTCAAGATTTCATCTATGTAAATTGGGATGAGTTAAGCAATCTTCTAGATCTACCTCTTTAGATCAAGTTGCTTATCTCATATCATTTATGAATAAATCTTTTAACAACCATTATTTTAACGATTGAAATGTAGGGATGTCGTTTTAGGAATACGAAAAATGCTCCCACTATCTTCTTGTAAACACACAATTCGTTTTCAAATTTGATAAAATCAAATCGAAGATTTCAGCTCCATGAGACTTCTCTTAACCTATAGTCACGATATGCAACTGTTGCAAACAAAACCCGAATGGACTTAAGCAAGGCTACAGGAGAAATATTTCACCAAGGTCAACATTTAACCTTTGCTTCTAGCATTGCTTTGTATATATGGATATTCATATCCATATCGACCTTTTCTTTTGTAAACTATTTACAAAAGCTTATGGGCTTTATTCCATTAGGAGGCTTGACCAAGGTCCAAACCTTGTTCACTTGCGTCGAGTTTCATCTCGAGTTTCATGGCCTCTTGCTGTCTCTTTTAAGTCAACACTTGACTTTATTTTGTTGCAACTAGCAGGTTCATTATCCTGGATCACTGATTAATGATTCGCACCTTCTTGAAGGTCGAATGAGCCTACTAGATCACATAGAGTTGTCATGTCCTTAGGAGTCTTTACTTCTTGATCCAAAGTATGTCACATATCATATATGGGATCAAACTCGGATTTATCTATTTGGTTAACTATATCTGTGGACTTTTGAACTCTTTCAAAATTCTATTTTACTCCCACTGTCCTCTCCTAGAGTAAACATTTTCTCTAAGAAGACGATATGTCGTGAGACGAAAACTTTCTTCATGATAATAGAATTTATATTCAATTGTCTCCTTTGAATATCTCACAAATATGTATTTATCGGATTTAGTCTGAAACTTATCCGATTTAAGGCGCTTCAAATAAGCTTCATGGCCCAAATCTTTCATATAAGATAAATTGGGACTATTATCTTTCCATAACTCGTATGGAATTTTGTTAGCCAATTTAGATGGGACATGGTTTAGTGTGTTGCATACTGCAATCAATGCGTGACCTCAAAACAGTTTTGAGAAATTTGCATGGCTTGTTATTAATCGCATTATATGTAATAATTAACGATTCCTCCTTTTAGATACACCATCTTGCTGCAGTGTATATGAAGGAGTCCACTGCACGAGAATCTCATTCTCTCTTAGATAATCTAAATTTTATCTTTAAGATACTCTCACTTGATCGAATCTTAATGTGAAGGCATCTTTACCTCTTTGTTTCTCTAATTCTAGTGTGAATCCCTTGAACTTTTCAAGAGTTTCATGTTTGAGTTTTCATCAAGTGTACTTGATTATTGATGAAATAAGAGAAATATTACCTAACATTGATTGACATGAATCCATATGCAT
>NC_036257.1:17850974-17851308 GCF_002742605.1 Olea europaea var. sylvestris | reverse complement strand
TCCCACTGTTTAAATAAAATTTATGACCCTCTCACATAAATTTATAGAGTCCATGCTTGACTCCAAGTGGGCTGGGATCCCATTTATTATATTAAGACCTTGAGTGTACTCAACAAGCCCTAATATAATATTTGGGTAGATACTATTATCAATTGTATCTCCAAACAACTCTAATTCAACAATTATATGGCGAGATTATTTAATTAAAATCAAATCTTAATTAAATATCAAATTAAAGTCAAACTCTAATTTTTCAATTATATGGCGGAACTATTTAATTAAAATCACATTTCAATTAAATATCAAATTAAAGTCCAACTCTAATTTCATAACT
>NC_036257.1:17828291-17849822 GCF_002742605.1 Olea europaea var. sylvestris | reverse complement strand
TGAATTTAATTAAAATCAAATTTTAATTAAATGGTAAATTTAGAGTCCAACTCTAAATCTAAGATTTTAGGGCGAACATGTTTAATCAAAATCAAATTTTAATTAAACATCAAATTATAGTCTAACTCTAATTTAGAGAAAAGTTTAGGGCGAAACAATTTAATTAAAATCAAATTTTAATTAAATATCAAATTAGAATCTAATTCTAATTTCTAAAATATCTTTGGGTGAATAATTTAAATAAAATCAAATTTTAATTAAACATTAAATTAGAACCCAATTCTAACTTAAATTGAATTAAGATTTTAATTTAGGATAAAACTCCTAAATAAAATAAAATTCAATTTAGGGTCAAAGTTTAATATTTAAGTCAAAATCCAATTTTAACGAAAATATAAAATGTCGTCAATTTTAAATAAAATTTTAATTTGGGTCAAAATTAAATTATGGGTCAAACCCATTTAATATATACTTTTAAAACTATTTTAAAGTTCAAATTCAAATCATTTTTCAATTTGCAAATAGACCCAAAATTGAAATTAGAAGGTAGTCCTTCAATTACTTTAATTGCATGACAGACCCTCCATTTAAAATTGCATATTGACCCCTGGAAAGTAATTGCAGACAGGGGTCTCCCAATTCCTAAAATTGTAAGTAGGCCCTTCATATAAAAAATTGCAAACTTGATCCCAAAATTAAATTACAGGCAGGGGCGTGCAAACTATCAATTTGCATTCGAGGCCCCCGCCTCCAATCACCCATTAACAGTGAAACCCTAAAAAAAAAACGTTTTTTTTTTTTTTTTTTGTTCTCATGCCGCCCCTTCCCTTCATCTCCCGGCAGCAGCGCCTGCTGCCCTTTGGTGCAGCAATGCCGGGCGCTGCATTGTAGAAGCGCCCGGCGCTGCCCGGCCGGCTGCCCTTCGCCGACGCCGGCAGCAACTGTTGCTGCCGGCACCTCCCCATTTTTTTTTCTTAATCTGAAAATCCAATTTTCAAATTGCTAGAAAACAAGAAAAATATGTACAATCAACATTTGATTATTCAATCATGCAAATCAATTCCTAACAAACACAAAGTAGGCTCTGATACAACTGTTGGGAATCTACTTATACATGCACAGCGGAAAATTAAATTATTTCGATTCCCATCCAATAGTTCTCATTGTGTTTGGTTAGGAATTGTGATAAGATTGTACGCTATATTTCGATTCCCATCCAATAGATCTCATTGTGTTTGGTTAGGAATTGTGATAAAATTGTACCTTTTCCAGATCTGCAATCCTTTTGCTTTTCTTTTCGTTCCACAACTTTGATTCGCCACCACAATTGTCCAATTGTCCAGCCTCCAACGAACGGTGATCCACACAGAGAATATGATTGCAGCCTCTAGGGTTTTCTCTTGTGCTAGCAAGAATAATGAAAACCTTATATGGATCTCAAACCCTAGTTATGTATTTATATAAACCCAAGCAGGCTCGGCCCGGTCCGGTCCAATAATTAATTAGTCAAATTAATTAAACCCGGTCCGTGAATTAATTAATCCAATTAATTAATTCGAAAATATAAATAACAAATCCAATTAATTAATTTATCCAACGATTGTTAAATTAATCAATTGGCAATTTGCAATCTTCCAATTCTCTTTTGTGTGTGACCCATTAGGTTCCCGACCACGATGCCTAACGACGTGAAATATTATTTTGATCTAATCAAAATTGATAAATTAAAACACCCTTTTAATTTATCGTCAATTCACATTCGCCGTCCCTGATTGACATCTAGCAATGTGTCAGGGCAATACATGTGACGAGAAATGTCACGTGGTATGACAAAACCAAATTCGTTCGTTTACCGTGAAACTATAATCCCTTCGTCAATATGATCCGATCAATTACGAGATATGGAATTGTGTCAATCTCGATCATCGATCATATCTTTCACTCCACTATTAAATCAATATAAATCGAAAACTCATTTTCGACTTATGAGTACACCTTGGCCAAGGATTTAATCATTGACTTAATTGAATGAAACGCAGATCATAATCTCCTACTATCTAAGAGTGACGAATCCTTTATTGATCAATCACAACCTTCATACGATTCTTGACGTACCCGAACGATGTCGTATTAGCGACCCTTTTCAGAGCAACATCCAACACCGCCAAAGTATGACTGTCCTCATATAAGGTACCATGACGACCTCAAGTCAAAGGACCAATTTCACTACCGAACGTTGGAGATTAACCACCGACACTCAGATAGTTATCCATGTGGAATCTCTCGACGGGTCTCCAATGTTTTGTTCTATAACAAACATCCACGTGTTCATTTAAGTGTCACCACACTTTAACTTGTGAGATCAGCTACTTACTTCACAAGTAAGAAATGCAACACGTGATGGTCTATCCGTAATAACGATATCCGTATCTCGTTATTACTTACGACCACGGATGATTTAAGATTCAATCAGATGTAATTTGTATCTCACAATCACAACTCCTTGTGATTAACAAATTACAAATATTTGAATCTACGGACTCTATTATTTATTTAATTGTCTATTAATTAAATAATAGATCTGCCATTTAATTGCATTAATTACATATAAAAGTATTTATGTCCAAAGTTATCAATTTACGTGTAATATTATTTTACGAAAAATTGTTGGGTTGAAAATTGAATAAAGAAAATGAATGTAATTTAATGGGAGGCCAAGCGAGAGTTTAAATAGAAGCCAAATCGAAACTCCCAAAAATGAACCAACAACAAAAATCAACCTCGATAATCGATGTGAATATATAGCTTCTTATGCACCTATTATATTTTGATAACAATCACTACATCCACGGCCACAACCACAACCACCACAATACCGTCCCTACCGTCTCTACCACAACCATCACTTGTACCAGCATCAATAGTCACGGTGGTGACTGATGTAGCAGGTACTGCACCATCAGCTTCGGTCAATATAGTCATCCCCCAACCATTCCAGCTACATTTCAAATGTGTCGAGATTGTGGGTCGGTTACTACTTCGATCAGCGGGTTACATCTCATAATTATCATTCCTCTAATGTAGTGCAATAAGTTTAAACAAATGACGATGATTAATATACAAAACCAAAAAGCAAAGAAAACCCAGAAAACTATTTCAGCTGTTTTGAAATCGATCTCCCCAATTGTTGGAGTCGAACCCCAGTTATCTCGACTTTTTATGCTCCCAGAACTATTATTGTTGAAGTTGTGTTTCGAGAGACACGCTTTTATTAGTATAAAGCATTTTCTCTTGGATGATTAACACCTGTACTTGTGCTGACCGTTGGATGGTGTGGATCTATAATGATCTTTTGGCTTCTGTGAGACGATTGATTTGGCACTGTTGATCCTTTGGTTTTATCATTCCATTCATTTCATTTGGCTCTTGGTGTTCTTGACAGAAAAGGGAGAAAAGAGAGAAAAAGGATTCATTTCATTTGGCTCTTTGTGTTCTTGAGAGAAAAAGGGAGAAAAGAGAGAAAAAGGGAAAGTAGCTAGGGTTTGCTTCTTTCGTCTGATTCTACTTAAAATCAGATTTTAAGTGTTATGCGATAGTATAGACCTTCGATTACGTAATATTCTGAGTGAATATTGTGAGAAATTGTGTGATTTCTCTGTTGTTGGTTCTAGTCTTGTTTGAAGGGTTTTTGTGAAGATTTCTTGGTGAATCTCTGTTGATCTGTCACAATATTTGAGATAAGTCTCTTGTGTTTGTCTCTTTGAACATTTGTAACTTTGTTGCCATTTTGGTATGTTTTTAGTGCAATCAAGCATAATCCCTTTCTTAGATGCTCAATGGGGGATGTAGGTGTTAGATTCTGTCACCGAACCTTCGAGGCTTAGGCTGTAATAATTCTTTAGCGTTCAACTTTAATTTTCTATAGTTTATTTTCTGTTTGATCGAGTTATTATTGTTTCTCGACGCTTATATCATGTGATCCTGACTTTTCACCAATATTTCACGGCTGGGAATTAAATTGAGACAGTTCGAAGGTCTTGTGTTGCTATATATTTACATACATAATTCATCGTGTTGATGAGGTCAAATCTCTATGTTAATTTACATGGTAGTGTGTCCGCTTTGCGTGTAATCAGTAATATATACATTTTTTATGTATAAGAATGTAATTGGTGATATCTGTCTCACGGTAACGGGATAACAATATAGAGTGAGACGTTGAATTTAGGCCCTATAATAAATATAATGCAAATTAGTTCCAATGAATTTTATGCATAATATCTTGTGCGTTTTATTCTTGAGTGCCAAACGTAACCCCAAATTTTTCTTTCTTGTCTTCATCTTTTGTTTATAGTCACAAATTTTATAAGTCTCTCGTTTTTGAAACAGCATAAGATTGTGAATGATTAAGAGATATCGCTGACAATTGACCTTTTTAATCTTTATTTTTGTCTTCTTCTCTTCAATCTGACATGAGTAATGCTTCCATATTAAATTATTATATAATTTAGTATCCATATGGGTGTAAATTTATAAATAATTTATAAATTCAATCAAAATCAAGCTTTATTAATTTCATAGAAATAAATGTTGATATGACATTTCTTTTCCTTGCGAATTACAACTCTTGACATTTTTTTGGGGTTTAAAAAAATATATATCGAAAACCATTGACTTTTTTGAGTCACTAGTATTTTGTGGTCATATGGGGGAAATATTTTGACCTTTTCAAAATTCTTTTACGTGATATTTTATAGAGGCATTTTCAAGAATGTCCAATTTTAGGGGTGGGAGTTGAAAAGTGTCATATTTTAATAATCCTTGCAAAAATGTTCAATTTTCATATCAAATTATCTATTTTACCCTCATGAAAAGATTAATCAATTTTATATCAATTTGACACAATTTTTTAGAAGATCAAATAACTTCTATGAGAAGACACAATAATGTTGTTTTTACCTAAGTGAGTCCACTTGCCTACATTTTAATTAGATTTTAATCAATTATTCCAAAACAAATTAAGAAGAAGTAGAAATTTCATTAACACATACAAAGAAGTATATGATTCCAACTCCAAAGAAATCATTTTATTTCATGTGAAGAAATTTATTGTTGTCGAAATTTGAAGTTGATTAGGCTCTCATCATTTCTCAGTCGAAGGTATATTTCTTTGAACTCTCATTTTTTTTTTTGATAAGTTGTATTTAGTAGTTGTTGTTATATATGTTCAAATCACATTTTTTTGATAAGATTTTTTTCACTTCAATGGATGAAATTATTCAAATACTGAGTAGATATTTGTTGTACCATTTATCTTAAATAACTTAATTAAATAATATACTTCTATAAATAGAATATCATTTATAGTGGAATAAATTCTTTACAGAAATGGTGGTTGAAGTTGAAGAAAATGATGGAATCCCGTCATTTCATTCTCGACATTTTAGAAATGTCGATAATTATTATATAAATGTCATTCTCGACATTTATAAACGTCAAGAATGATATTTATACTATCATTCTCGACACTGTCAAATGTCGACAATAGCATTAAAAACTCGACTAAGTTGGGAAAATTTCGTGTATAACGTTTCACATATTGAATGTAGGTAGCATCTTCATTTTCGATTTTCATTAGTGGCTGACATTATTTTTGTTTGTAACAAACAGATATGGGAGATGTTAAGAGATTTGTTATCTCGTATGGTGATAGATTCGTCAACATGGATGACGGGTGGAAGTGGTTATGGAACCGAACAACATCAATTGTTGTTCAACATGATATTACATATGAAGAGCTTGTACATAAATTATTCGATAAGCTGAATGTTGACAGAATGAATTTCAAAATTCAATTGAAATTTACAGTTCTAAACATGAATATACCTCTTGCTGATGTAGCCGACGATAAGGATTTGTAATGGTTAATGGCTGTTCACACAGAAGTGGCGTTGTGTGTAATTGCAGATGAATATAATATTGGAGAGCATGAACTGTATGTCGGAGTTGAGCCTTTCTCACCAATAGAAGATGCATTGTGTGGATGCGACGAAATCGGTATGTGCGAACTACAAGAGTCACGAACGATTGATAATACGGATGAAGGTCTAAGTGAAGGGAATTTGTTTATTCAAAATGCAATTCAGTCACTTGAGAAAGAGAACATTGTGGAGAATTAGATATTCTTTAGTAAGCAACAGTTACACACAAGACTTCAACTTAAAGCTTTGAAAGAGAAGTTTCATTTCAAGGTTAAAAAGTCGAATCATAGATCTCTTACTGTGTGTCGTGTCGATACTATAACCCATTGGTTAGTGTGAGCTTCTAAGATAAAAACTTCAGAAATATTTAAGATTCGAGAGTACATACCTGAGCACACATGTTCACTAGACATTCGACGAAATGCACAAATTCACACAACGAGTGCAGTAATTGGGCATCACATAATGCGAAGGTTGGACGATGCAAACCAATCATACGTTCCTGCTCGTATTATTGGGGATATGGAATGTGAGTTTGGTATATAGATTACCTACAACAAAGCGTGGAGGGCTAAAGAGAAGGGACTTCGATTTCTTCGTGGTACATCCGAAGAAAGTTTTCAGAAATTGCCATCATACTGTCACATGTTAACGGAGAAAAATCCAGCAACTATTGCACACATTGAATTCGACTCGAATAACAGGTTTTTATACTTTTTCTTAGCATTCGGGCCGAGTGTAAGTGATTTTCGAGAGTACATGAGGCCAGTAATTTGTGTTGATGGAAGTCATTTGAAGGATCAGTATAAGGGAACACTACTAGTAGCTGCAGCGCAAGATGCTAACCTACATATATATCCTCTTGCTTGGGATATTGTAGATGGAAAAACAAATGCATCGTGGTATTGGTTCTTTGCGAAGTTGAAAAACGTCGTTGATGATTCAAACCAGCTAGTGATTGTGTCGGACAAGAAAAAGAGTATTAAGCGGGCAATTAGGAGGTTGTTCCCGCTTTCTCACCACGCACGGTGCCTACATCTGGCATATCGAGAAAAATCTTATTGCTAGGTATAGCAGTAGCAATGTCTTATTCTTGTTCAAGCAGGCAGCGCTAATATACCGTTTATCGAAATTTGATCAGTTCATGACACAGATAAGAACCATTCGACCGTCAATGGCATCTTACTTGGAACGTGCCGATATATCCACCTTGTCACGGGCAGATTTTGTTGGTAATCGGTACAATGTTATGACGAATAACATTGCAGAGTCACTAAATTTAGTTCTTAGGCGACAACGAAGTTTCCCTATAACCTTATTGGTCGAAAATATTACGTCATTGATGCAACGATGGTTTTACAAGAGAAAAAGCGCATCCACCAAATGTAGTACAACTGTGACACCAAAAATTGATGATAAATTGAGAAAATCATTCGACGTCGGTGCAACTTTACCAGTACGAAATTTGGACGAACTCGTTTTTGAGGTAGGTGCTACCAAACTTTGTACTATCGACCTTATAGGTGACACATGTTCATGTTGAGAGTTTCAGATGTGATAAATCCCATGTTCACATGCATCCCGAGCTACTTGCGCAAAAGGAAAATCATTGTATGATTTGTGCTCCCCTTACTACATCACAAAATGTTGGCGAGTTGCGTACAACGAAGTTCTTCACCTCATTGACTGATAGTCAGATTGGGTTGTTCCTCGGTCTATTTGTTCCGTCGAAGTTTTGCCCCCGAATATACTTAGAGCACCAGGTCGACTTCCTACCCAACGTCAACGGTTAAGAATTGAAAGTTGGACTTTGACACAAAAATGCAGCCAATGTGGGGGGGTTTTGAACATAACAGGCAAATATGTCAGAATTCGACACCTTTAAGTGACACGTATACTTGAATGACATTATGTATTTCGATCATCAAATGCCCTGATAACATGGATTATCAATGTTTTGAATATATTTTTTTGTATTACTTACTTTCTATTTTAGTTATTCATCTCCTATTTTGAGTGTTGTTGAACATATTTTTGACTTTTTACTTCTTCCTGTTTCTTTTACCATTCTCTCTTCATGGCACTCATTTGCAATTGCTTATTCTAAAATTAAGTTTGTAATACATTCTGAATCCTTTATACGAATTCATCTCATTTTTTGTGATTTTTCTCTTATATTATCATTGTCGTTCAAAATTTTATAGTGCACAAATAGGAAAATTCGTATGGGCATTTCACCAAGTGCAAACAAGACTTAATTTTAAAATGTCGTAATAGATACAAACAAGAAAGTCCAGGTTTGAGGTATAACTAAAAATAAGGGAAATGATGATCACATATGTTCTTATGAACATTTTATTACGATATCATTTCGTTCATCATCTAAGTGAAAAATCATATATCTAATTCATTACTGGAATTTTCTTAATCATTGTAAACACAATGTGATAATGAATATAAAAGTAACCCATGAATGACTTGTTCTCCTAAGTCATTAGAGCAGACAAAATGGTAATTATAACAAAAGGAAGTCATAACTCCAATGTATGTCGTAAACTACTATTATACAATATGGTGATCACCCCAAAAAATATTCATCACCTATATGGATTTTATAGCACTAGTATATGTACATAAACATTTCACTTATGATTGCATCTTCTACATATCCTCCATCAAGGATAAAAAAGACATATCACTGTCATACTCCTCGTGGAAACCTATGATGATCCCGTTTTCATTTTCGGTGGAAACTGCTCCAACATTTTCTTCCAACAACACATGATATGCTTCCGGTTGGACCTCTAGTGGGACGATCTTACGATGATCATGAATTGGTTCAATTTCATCGATTAGATTCAAAAAATGAATGGATTGAAGGCAAACCCTACGATGGCGGTTTGACGGTTGACGAACATATAGAACAAAGACATTGCTTTCATCATCGGAGTTCGAGTCTATGATGATCGAGTTGTTCGCGAATGACTCGGGGAGGCGGGGTCGAAAGTGATAGTAACATCAATAAAAAGATTATGTTGAGTTGATAAAGACATAATCAATGGAAAAACTGACTAGTGTTATGAATTTGTTAAATTTTCGTCTGTGCATATTCAAGTAAAGTCCAGCCTTTTATAGTGGAAAAACACTTGTCTATTGAATGCATGAGAAGATATCTCACCAACCAATATGGTTGAAGTCATTTATGATGATTATTTTATTACTTTTTTTTTCACATCAATATGGTTGAGAATGTATTTGTGCTTAGCATACCAATTTTAATTGCTATAGTAATTATAAATCTGCTTGTTACAATTTTTGCAGTTAATACTCCAATTGGTTGCCTTTACTCTTCATTAAAATTAGTTGGATCATATTTATCTTGACATTTAATGCCGTTCTCGACATTTGGAACATCACTATTGACATCAAACAACTGTTAATCTCGACACTTGATATTATAGTTGTCTAGAACGACATTTGGACCAAAAGAGGAGATTTCTCTACATTTCATCGATTTCCTGACGTTTGATATGTAGTTATCGACATTAAATAGCTGTGAATCTCGACGCTTGTTATTTCATTTGTCTAGACTGACAGTTCGAGAACATATTACATACCACCATATAAACCAAAATATGCAAATCACTGTGTAAACCAAAATACATATTACGTACCCTCACATAAACCAAAATACATATTACGTACCACCACATAAAGCAAAATACATATTGCAAACCACCATATAAACCAAAATATGCAAACCACTGTATAAACCAAAATACATATTACGTATCATCACATAAATCAAAATACACATTGCAAACCACCATATAAACCAAAATATGCGAACCTCTAAATTCGAATGAACCAAAAGTTCATATCCAATCACCATTATGTGCTGTCAACCAAAATACACAGACTACGTGTCCCTCTTACCCCTCTTGTGACCAGATCGGGTGTATGACGTCTTTGTATTAGCACAAGCCTTCTTCAACCTCAGCGATCGATGTCTACGTGTAGGTGGATCAACTGCCATCAAAGGTCCAATAACGACGCTATCATGAACCGGTTGATCATCAACGGTCACACAATCAAAGTAGGTCACACAATCAAAGTACAGCTAGCCACTACAACTTTTTTCACTATCGGGAATGAAGAAAGTATTCGTTATGACAAAGATCGACCGCAATCTTTCATCTGTATAATGACATCCTCTCTATTGAAACTGATTCTATTGGATGTCCTAGAACGAAGCATTCTATATATTTGAGTACAAACATTATGCAATTTGGCCTGTACAAGAAATGATTTTACATTAGTCAAAATTAGTATATATGATAAATTAACTACGGTAATAAATAACTAGGGTTGAAATGCTCACCCATTGTTCGCACATGGTAGATAAGGTATAATCTCCAGCTTTATTCGTTCATTTCTATGTTTATTTATATCTCATTTGGTAGAAAGGGGTGAACACTGCAATAATTCTTGAACAATAGTGCATGTTGCTTCTACGTGTGCCTTGATTACATCTGGTGTGTGAACATTATTGTTGTAGTCGTATATGTGAAATTTTCATTCAGGAATATTGACAAGAAAAAGATAACATTCATTGCCTGGATATGAGCTTGAAATTAATAAATACTTGCACCCCATTCACGGACAACCAGCTACAGGCAATCCACCATTAACGTAGTCTTGTAGGCGAGTTCCATCCGATTGACCTCTTTGGTTTCCCATTCGAAAGTCCAATTGCCACCTCATTTGATGAGAACACTCCTCTTCAAATTGAAAGTCCAAAATCGCATATTGTTTATAAACGAGAGTACAACATTCATTCATATGCTACTTTAATAACTTCAGCTCCAACTTAATATACTAATGAAATAAATACATGCAACATATATTAGACATATTAACTATGAAATCAAATTGATTGTGATTGCTAACCTTCACTTACCGCAATATTCAGATCCTTCGTCGAATCCATTAAAGTTCTCAGCATATCTCTTCCATAGACATTGCCTCTGTCATCATCCAAATATGCATTGTATAAAATAATTTAAATTACTATTGAATAAATCAACAGAGAATTTTTGACATTGATATAATAATGTTTAGCATTCGGACTATTAAGAATGAGTTAAATTTGTTACCTAAATTGATTTCTCGATATCCAATTTCTAATGTTTTTGTACTTTTTCATGTCGTAGTCTTTTAAAAGACGGCCAGTGGATAACGAAAACTATGTGTATTTCATCTTCTTTTCCTTTTTTCTTCTCCACATTTCAACACTTTCTATTGGTTAAGACGTTGATGTCTCCTGTGGTTGATCAGTAGGATTTGGACTTGCATGGGGCGGAACATCCTGCTGCATGGAATCTATAATGGCTTCCATGTTGGATTCCCAATTAGATAATCCATTTAGCATATTCTCATTCTTTTCGTCAATGTAAGATCTCACAGAACATAAACTTGTATCAACATAAGACTACATGTGGTGTTGTTGCTGTTGGAATAATTCTTGCTTTTGAAGAATTATCTGATAATGGGCTTCTTGTTGTTGCAATTCCTGGGCAATATGAGTGTTAAACAAATTTCATAGAGAATTATCTATGTATGACTGCATACCACATTGCATGTAATCTTGCAACGATTTGTTATGTTATTTGAACAACTGTTTTTGGCTTTCAAGGATCGCATGGTTTAAGGCTCCTGATTTTTCAACAAATTCCGCCTTCAAGTTGCCACATAGACTAGACACATCTAATATCATATGCTACATGTACATGCCCAACATTTATTCCATTCGATCTTCAATTACATATCTGGAGGCACCAGAAGCAAAATTAGGCCCAACTCTAGTTGAAGTTTTCGATGTACCACGACTAGTCGTTTCTTGCACACGGATGTTATTCAGTATTGGTTATACTACATTAGCTAAGTCTCCATTGACAATGGCATCTAATATACTATGTTTATTGTCAGCTGGCAGTGAAAGACTTGTGTACCACAGTGTTTGTAATTCTTCTTCCTTAGACTGCAGTACTGCAATGACTTCGATCTGTAATCATAACAAACTATCAGAATCCATTTGTTGAATTGACCTTGTTAATAATTAAATTCAAATGTCATTCTACATTGAAAATAAAAAATTCATACATCTTCAATATTCAAAAATTCCTTAACATTCGATTTCTACAATATTGTATTAGGCCTCCAATTATACATTCGTGGAATCTACACCGTTTTGTATCTACGATGACCAAACTTTTGTCCAATCTGTGAAAACGTTTCATATATACAATACTGCATATAATTAAAGATAAATGTGATGTATAATTTATTCTCTGTACAAAGAAATTATACATAATACGTTAATAATTAGAATAGGAACATAATACCTGAAATGCGAGTGGATAGCCTTGTAGCACATACTTACATTTTGTTTGTTGGTTCTATTGCATCCTTAGTAATCTTTCCAAATGTGACTCTTTCAATGAATTTAACCAAACGAAATATGCTATATGGCCCCATGGATACGTAAGGAACTCATCAAGATATTCAATCATGACCAGGGTTCTATAATCAATTTGTCTTGAAGTGAGTTTCAACACACACTCAACCAACATAACTAATCCCAACTTAAATTTATCTTCTTCATTTTCACACATGTGGAAAGTTTCAAAAAACATTCTATTGCTAATTCTTTTTGCGCCATTGAAGTATTGATTTCTAAGACAATCGTTATTATAATCAATTTCTATGGATGATTCATAGCAAGGTAGTCTAGTAATGAGGTAAAATTCTCACACGTCAAACCTAGCAAGATGGTCATCTAACTGTACCCAAAGTTCTTTATTTTTGCCACAATGTACAAATCTCATTATAAATTCATCTACCAACTTACTAGTAAATTGTTCTTCTTCTCCTTTGAAAACAACTCCATAAATAAATCCATAAAAGTGACTACATTTCAAAGAATATTGTTGATTTGCATTTATGAATTCTACAAAATCTTTAACGAATTCATGATTTGAACACTAAACGATGGTAGCAAAAAACCATTGTTCTGAAGAGAGAACGTATTCTAAAGACATCTGCATAAATTATACAAGAATTAATATTTTTAAACAAATTTAATTATTTCTTGAGGAAAGCTTGTATACTAAACATACTATAAGTAAGTGTCAAATTATTCAATAATCAATATTTTCATTTGATTTTACACATCTAGTATACTAAAACAAAGTACTGTTAAGTGTAAAATTATTTAAGAATTAATATTTTTAAGCAAATATAATTTTTTTTTTTTACACATCTTGTATACTAAAAAAAACTAAAATGAAGTGTAAAAATGTTCAAAAATTCATATTTCAAACAAATCTAATATTTTTGTTTACACATATAGTAAAACATACTAATAGTAAGGGTAAGTTTAAAAAAAAAATTTTAAATATCCGTGACACGGAGGCACAAAGACTATTATCTCGTGATTAATGGAGATGGTTTTTTCGACGAAATTGTATTTTCGTGCTAGAAAAATATATTTTTTGGATGATATTCTACTAACTTTCAAGTAGCACAAATCTTGACCACGAATTTTAAATTACTTACCTTTTTTGATGAAATGAACACCTTTTTTGAGTGAATGTTGGAAAATCTTTCCAGTTAAATGTCTTTTAGAGTGAATGTGAAAATGAGACTTTAATTAAAATGTGTGGAGAGTGAGTGAACGAGAGTGAGTGAACATGACAATTAACTCTAGCTAAATATGTGGATGGGGGAGTAAATGTGAGGGTAATGAGTAAATGTGAGAAGAAGTAGCTAAAAGTGTACATGTGATAAGTCCTAGCTAATTGTGTGAAAATGAGTAAATGTCAAAAAAAAAAATTGTTGTGTTATGATAATTGAATGTTGTTGATAGATTCTGTACATAGTGAATATATTCGCTTATTGTGTTGTGATAATTGAATCTTTTTCACATATTATGGACATATATAAATGGTTTCTTTATGCATCAATATTGACTTGTTGTGTTGCAATAATTGAAACTTTTTGACAAATTATAAATTTCTTTAATTGATTAAAGCTAACCGAATTAATCAAATTTTCCTTGCATCTCCATTTTTTATGTTCGAGTAGGATAACGAAAGACAGAATTTTTCTTTTGTTGTCATAGATAAAAGCTTCAAAATACATAATTAATATTTTTTTAATTCTTTAATTTATTTTCACATACATAATCACACACAATCACACATATGTTCACATATTATTGAAGCTAAGAGTGAACGAGTACCGAATTTTTATGTTTTACAAAAATATGTGTGACGTAACATTTATATTGAAACAATATATTTCTTGACATTTCATTCATTTCTTAACATTTGACGTGTAGTTCTCGACATTAAATGTCTGGCAATCTGGACACTTGACATTATATTTGTATAGAACGACATTTCAACTAACGTAGATTATTTCTCCACATTTCATTAGAACATTGACATTTGACGTGTAGTTCAGGATGTGAAATGCCCATATTTCTTGACACTTGATATTTCATTTGTGTAGAATGACAGTTCGACTATGAGAAGAACAAAATAGAGCAATGAACACAGTACATGGCAACTATTTGTGAAATGTAATCAACTGTCAGCTAATCGTAACAATGCATACCTGTAAAATATTTACTCTCTGTACCAATACATGAATCTCCATTAAGAATAACAACCATGTGGAAAACGGTTACTACATCAAAGTAGATAAGGCAACACAATGAGAACGAAGATGCGAAGACATAAAATAGCAATCGAAGTCATAATCACTAAATGCAGTCTATAATGTTTTTCGACTGAAAAAACGAATGTTCTGAACAACGCCGATTAGTCTGAATATTTACTAATGCATAATACTAGTCCACTATAGGAGATAATAAAGTTATAAATTGTTTTCAACATACAACCTTATGAACATGCCAGTAACATATAAACCACAAGTTTGCATCTACAAAATATTACATACCACCATATAAACAAAAAATATGCAAACCACTGTATAAACCAAAATACATATTACGTACCACGACATAAACCAAAATACACATTGCAAAACCGACATATAAACCAAAATATGCGAACCTCTAGATTCAAATCAACCTACAGTTCATATCCAATCACCATTATGTGCCATCAACCAAAATACACAGATTACGCATTTCTCTTACCCCTCTTGGAACTAGATCGGGTGTATGGCATCTTTGTGTTCACACTAGCCTTCTTCAGCCTCAAAGATCGAGGTCTACATGTAGGTAGATCAACTGTCATTGAAGGTCCAATAACAACGCTATCATGAACCGGCTGATCATCAACGATCAAACCAACTGTAGGTACAATGGCTGGTGTCTTTTTCACAATATCACAAACAACGTATACTGACCCAAATACTCCAACTCCACCTCCCGACGTTATGGACACATCAGGGATATTGCAAACAATTGGTTCGGTTGCCTCTCCAACATCCTGTCTGTTCACGTCAGGGCTCGTCTCCACCGCGATCGTCATGACCACATCCACCATACTCATCAGCAACATTGTGTTGTCTAATTTCTGTAGCAACATCTTCAAACCTTCGTCGAAGTACATTGATCTCATTAGTGACATGATTTCTCAAACCACACACATGACCTTCCAGATCATTTTGGAGACTAGCAAATCTTGTGTTCATCTCTTCCCTCAAATCGCCCATCTTGCTCTCTAATGCCTCCCGTTGTTCGTTCAAGATAGATCTTATCTCATCTAAAGACACAGGTCTTTCGATGATCGGATCCCCATGCTCTTCTTCTCTGCCTTCAACGTGATGCAAACCTCGATGACGAGGTCCACCTTTGTTGCCTCTCTAGAATTTATTTGGTCGATGGTTGTTGTCGTCGTTCCGTATGACATCATCTTCAATTGGACAAGCTTGTATTTCTATTGATTGAGCAACAAGACCATCTAAAACAGGGCCAGTTGCATCTTCCAACGAAAGTAGATCGGCTAAGTACGGCTGCAATTCTTCTGCAGTAGTTGCACGCAGCGTTACCCACAAATGCACCTACAGGGGATGAAAAAATAGGCGAAATGAAATATTATATATTACGAAAGTGTAAGATAATTATGTATGTAAATTGCTTACATCTATCTTCTCTAAAAAATTTGAATATGTTCGAGAATGAGGTTGTTTCGTGCCAGACCATCGCAACATCTTTGGGACATCGTCACAAGTCTTACTCGAGAATCGAGCTCCCAACTCCGAGATTGCCTCGTATGTCCAAATCTGCATGACATTTATAATAGTAATAACCATATTTGGAGGTAAATAACAATGTGCGATGAAAAGAAATGAAATGAACCGAAATAGATGTATACCTGGACAACAAGAGGGAATTCATACAACGTGTAAGTCATCCTATCACAATCGTTCACTTTTGCCATATCTGCATTCTTCCCCATCCATGTAGCAATGATTTGATGAGAAGTTGAAAACATACCGTCCCCTATGGGTAGGCATTGAAGAAATCTAAGTCGTCAACGATGGAGAGAGTTGTCGGATATATTCCTATATTTCGATCTCTTGAACTAAATATACCTTCAATAATTAGTGCCAACCCAAGCTTGTAACGATCGTTACGGTTGGCACATTTCAAAAAAACTTTCTCCAGATCGTTATAAGTTATCCGGTCTATATTAGCAAACATTTTATCTTGTAGACAGATTTTCTCTAGGATTTTGTCAACTTCGGTACCTTTAGGTACTGGACCACACTTCAAGCCGATAATTAATGCGAACTTCGGCAATCTAAATCGTGTGAACCTTTGGTTCACCTTGAACCAAACCTCAAACCGCTTTCGACAGACCATCGATCTGTTTACCATTTCATGAATTAATTGAGCAGATAGTTTCAGTTCCGGTAACCTTGCAACATGTCCTATACAACTCTCCTCCAACTGACGCTTTTGTTGTGGATCCAATTTGTTGAGGACAACTGATATGTATTTTTTGTTGCTCACCTACGATACATGGGCCGGAACACATTCTTCCTCTGGAATTTTATATTGGTGTGTCATACTCATCTACAAATCAAAACAAATGAAAACAACACTTTAACAAATAGTATGAGAATATACAAATGAAAATAAATATAACATTCTTGTTTATAATGCAGTAAAAGAAAAATGATTTTTCTCATATGGATAATGCAGCAAAGGGTTAAGACTTAGCCTCGTCTAAGCATACATCATCAATGGAAGGGATAATATTTAGCATAATGTAACGGCACATCGCTAATGAAAATGGCCTATACTGGTACGACTTTATACGAAGACCTCAATAACTTTATTTCTTTCAAGCAAACTAATTTTTGTCATCTTCTAAATAGTTTTATAATTATGACATGTAGTTAGATGTTCGAAAATTTGGCACAGGCTCAATGTTTTGAAATCCAAAATTCTGCATTTTAAATGTTAGCAAAACTTTTATGCAAGTTGAATTTTATTTGTATTTTTTCCCTAAGAGAGATATATCTAGATATGCATTATTGAAATATATTGCACTTTTTGGTCCCAACTAATCCAACTAAGGATACATTGTACTATAAAGAAATCGAAATATGGATCTTGTCAAAGACTCCTAACCCTATAAGCATGTTCAACGCTTGACAAAAGCCAATCTTAGATACTCACTAGTGAACTCTTTCATAGAGTATTCCCTGTTCCTCTAGAACATCAACTAACGAAGAATCCTTCTTAACCATAATATTGAATTTCCCAAAGCACTGTCACGCTACATGATTGAAAGGAAAACCTCAGTACTTATATTCTTTATTACTATTTATATATATTAGTTTATACTTTCAAAAATATCTGAAATGGTACATATTTCTTTATGCATCCGAGATCTATGAAAAACCGTATAGATTGCAAAATTCTTCCTGACTTAACTTCATGGTCTCTTATTTAGGATGAATTTCCCACCTTGCCTCCTATTCGACAATATGACTATTTCAAAAATATCCAGGAATGCGATGGGAGCTGACCCCTGGAAAAACAATATGGGTCGAACTAATAACATCGTTGTGCTCTCTATTCAACATTATATTGTTATGCCATTAGCTCATACCATTTCATTTATTTAAGAGTTCCTTTTCCGCCATAGATTGGGTTCTTGTACACCTTGAAAAAATTAATTGGAATTCATATTTCAATGAAATGATAGGAAAATCTTGTATACATACATACATACAATATATATATATATATATATATATATATATATATATTGCTAGTTAAAATTCCCACTGTGACTTTTTTGAATCTCATTTTGTGTCTTTAAAACCTTAATTTGTCACGTTATTTGAAATTTGGAGTGACCATTTGAGGAAAACTTGGAGATTTTGCTTGACTGGAATTTTAAATTTGGAGTGACCATTTGCATTTCATTTCTCTTTTTCTAAAAGGTCCAATTTTTTCGTTTTAACGCAAATATAACTTCACTCGGTAGAAATGTTATCTTGTAGAATGGTTGAAGCATATCTCAAAATGTTTTTAGCTGGCAAATCCACTTGAACAGAATTAAAAACTTGTGATGCACATTGAGAACTCTGTATTCTGTTTATAAATCTCCCTCCGTTTCCTTCTTTTCTACATCTGTTAGAAGCACTACACTACAATATCTTGTAAATTTTATCTTTTGGATATACACAACAATATCTCTTGACTCCATCCTAAAACTTCACAAATACCACATTCAGTAATTTTTTTCAATTTATGGAAATCAGAGTAAAACCATTAGGAAATGTAAGAAATGACAAATAGTTGATCAAACAAAGACAGCTTTTAGAGCGTACATTCTTCAAGGCCAGCTCTGTTTGTTGGAGTCGATAGTAGAAGCCGACCTACCGTCTCCTTCCCTCCAGCTTCGCCCAATCCCCAATCACCGGCCAGCGGCCTCTTTCTTTTCCTTCAGTCGAAATCTCCCCAAATCCCTCCCAATCGCTCCCTTAGATTTTACAGCAGATTTGGAACTGGAGGATTATGAAATTGGGGTTAATTTGGGGGGAATGAACTAAGAGTCTTGCTTTGGGCGTGGAAATAGAATTTCCTCCTTCAGATTTCACAATAGATTTGGAATTGGAGGGTTATGAAATTAGGGTTAATTTGGGGGGAATGAACCAAGAGTCGAGTCTTGGGGAAATGAACCGAGAGTCTTGATTTGGGCGTGGAAATAGAATTTCCTAACAAGGGTATTTTTGTCTAAATAATTCGAAAATAGACATTGAAAAAAATGTGGACATTTTTGCAGATGACTAGGTGAAATTGGACATTCTATGAAATTTCCTCTATTTTATATAAGTTTGATATTTTGAAAAATAAATATCTCTTGCAAATTATCTTTTCAGAACTAATCACTATAATCAATTGTAAGAAAATATATAACAAAAAATATCCTTATTTTATGACAGCCAAAACAATGTTCGTCATAAGAAAACAAACTCAGATTATTTGATTTAGAAAAAGAAGAACAAGAACTTTTCATTGACAACTATCACTTTAGAGCTTGTTTTGGGAGATATTTTTTGAAAGAAAAAAATTATTTTTTCTTCCAATAAAAAATAATGAATCCCACAAAATGTATGACTTTAAAATCATTTTCAAAAAATCATCCCAAAAAAGCTCCTAAACTGTAATCACAAAAATTAAAATACAACATTATAAAAGGAACACGTACAAAATAGAGGTCCTAAATACAATTTCTTTTTTGCATAACCTTAAATTAGATACCATCAACTCGATGATAAACTATGTATTACACTGCAGCAGGCCTGAAACAATTCTCATCATATCTTGAACTTGTATGGAGATTGGAAAAGAGGCAAAATAAAAAATAAAAAATAAAAATAGTCAAAACGAAGCGCATCAACATATCTGTATTTTTCACTTTGTGCGTACACATATTTGTTAGGAGCTTTACTGTTTTTGTAATTGAAATTAATGTGAAAGTAATGACTTTGCAAATTGGTCCGATGTGCCGGAGAAGTGGTAGTCCGCGTACATGTGATGTTTACAAGGCCCATTAACTAGTCAATTATTTTAGTAAGTCCTTGTTTGAGCTCTATTCTTTTATGTTCTTTTTCATTATTGTTTCTGCAGTACTCATTTTTAACCATACATTATTTGTTAAAATAATATTACAAGAAAAAAATTCCTTCTTTTTTAATCACACATTCTCCATCAATAATTATTCTATAACACATTATTTCAAATTAATATGGCTCAAATTGGGCCTAAATTTCTGTTTAGTGTCCATTTTAATTTTAATACATGTTTTCTTTCTTCTTTTCAATGGCACATTTTTCGATAAAAATAATGCTACACGTAAACTCAAATCTTTTCAGTAAATTACATCATTTCTAGATTGCTCATAATTGGGACGATTCTCATGGAAACGAGTACACAAATTTTAAAGAGCTTTTTAGAGTAATGGATGAAAATTACGATTTGAGGTGGTCTGTTCTAAAATTTTAACTTATTTCTAAATCAATGTTTAGTAATATTCCTTGTTTCTTATAAATTAAAATTAGATTTTTAGTAGATTTCAATAAAAGTTGATTAAATATGTGGCTGAAAAGTTATAGACCCTAAATATATGATACAAAAAAATTATGAATTTTAATTTGAAGTTAAAATTTATACCAAATTTATTCGAAGCAAGTTAAAAATATGTATTAAATTTTATGAGATAGCTTGAGTCGATTTTGAATATCATGTCCTTGTTTGGTCTACATTTGTAAAATTTATTTTTGTTCAAACTTATTTTTAACTAAATATTTAATGGAATTTCACAATTTTCACCAACTTTTCAATCATTGATTTCATCAACTTTTTTTTTTTTTTTAATAATCAAAATCTACTAATTTTGATTCAATCAAAAACTCCCTCTACCATATTGGAAAAGGATGGTCTACTCTGCGACAACAGGAATAATCTTTTCGTCCAAGGTAGGATAACATACGTCGAGAGATTTGTTGAAGTAATATCATTAGAGATGACAAAAAAATCAGTCATACTCGTTCGAGACGAGCATTACCCGCTTAATCGGGGAATCAGGTAGACAGATTCTTGGAAAAAGCTCGAGCCTGCTCGACTCAAGGTTCGGGCCGAGCCCATTTTCTGGGAGTTGACTCGAGCCAAGCCGGCCCGTAAATAAAAGAGCCCTACCCTAGCCCACCCCCATTTATTTTTTTCCTAAGAATTCAATATTTTAAATGAAAAACTTCACAAAATTTCATTAATTCTAATAAAAGATGGCAATTAAAATTATCTAAAGAATATAATAAACAATAAAGACTTTAATTTACCAAATATATTTGAATAATTTAACTTTTAAAAATAAATACATTAATTAAAAATTTTAATAACCATATTATTGTCCCACTTTAATTAATGGGAACAATAAAATAAATTATGAATAACTTAAAAAAAAAAAAATTAAACGAGTATGTTAATAGGGCA
>NC_036257.1:17793419-17828062 GCF_002742605.1 Olea europaea var. sylvestris | reverse complement strand
CTTAAATGGGGAATGGGACAAATACGAGGTGAGAAAATGCTCGACCAGAAGGGGGCGGGCGAACCCTCTCCACTCCGAACCCACCCCTTTGCTATCCCTAAGTATCACGACACTCACTTGACTATAGTACATCTCGATCAGCACTAACAATGTTTGACACTAAACTTATCGGAGATTTGTGTTTTGGTAAATTGTCACTCAAGCCTGCCCATTGCAATCTCTTTTGTGAGAAGGCACCTTAGGAGCTATTTTTTCAAATTTCTTAGATATGGTTGTCTCCAACCTATAGGTATTCTCTACTCTTCCTTTTATTGATTTCAGGGATATTAGAACCGCAACAAACAAAAAAAGGGAGAGAACAATATGAGACGCTAAAGCATATTTAACCCTGATACACCCTTGTTTGAGCCTTATTTTTGTAAAGAAAATGAATTTTTGAATAGTGTATTGATGGAAAATGTGTGGTTAAAAAATAAGTAAAAGTTTTTTATTTGCGTATAATATTATTTTATTGAAGAATGTATGGTTAAAATGATGTCAAATCACTGTTGAAAAATATATTTTGGTTGAAAAATGGGGCTCAAACAAGGGCCAACTGATGCCTGCAGTTTTAAGAATTAAGAAATAAATTATTAAAAAGATGTAAGAGGATGGATTGACATTTTATTTCCTAGATAACTTCAAACAGACAGGGATTTTTGCAAAAGAGGAATGCTGAGGAATGCTATTCATTTAGAATAATGAAATTAACCACCACAACCACCGCATCCACCAACCCCCCGCAACCGCCCCCTCCATCTCCATCTCCACCACCATCACTTCTACGGGCTTCAATGGTAACTGCCGCGGCTGCTGTAGCAGCTATTACTGTACCACCATCTCCGGATAATATAGTCATGTCCCCATCCTTATCATAAATTTTCTTCTCTTTTACCCCCATTTCAGCACCATTCCGATCCTGTGGACGTGGTGGGGTGCGTAATACTCGCGTAGACGGGGGTGGAGATCCCCCTCTTCTAGGAAAACACCATATACGAATTAAGCAGGCCAACATAGCAAGAGAACACGCGGCAAAAACAGCCAAGTAGACCCAGAGAGCTATTACACCTGCATTCATCACATCAATGTTTCAAAGTTTACGAAGATTAAAGTTCTTGTAGAGCTAGATATATATGAAATCATAGTGATGTTGATGTCAAATATCCATATCAATATATATATTGCGTGCGACCTTCCAAGAATTTACGCAAAATGTTCCCTTTTACGGTCGTCTTTTGTTTATAATCATATTTTTATGTCTCCGGTGTTCCAAACAGGGAAAGAATGAAGGATTGGAGAGATATGCAGTTGACTTCAGTTTTTAAATTTCTATTATTTGCTTTCTTCCTTTTAAGTTAAGACTCAGTCGCTGATCTCGCATTGCACGAATGTTATGATTTTGTGTGTATATACGTTTCACCAGATTATTCTGTGTTCTCGATTTTTTTCCTTTTATTTATTTATTTATTTTTTTTTTGGCGTTGACAATTTTGTGTTAATGAATGTAGCCCTTTTCAATATAATGGTGCATATTTGTTTAAAGAATTTTCTATTTTAACATTTATATTCTTTAGTAGACTTGCACGTCTGAAGTCTTTCATTTTTTTTCTCTTCAGAATCTCTTTCGTAAATTTTGGTGCTTTTTAGTTATTTAGTCATTGTTAGGTAAAATCTTGATTTTTATCAAAGTCAAAGTTAACAATAAATTTTAACCACATATTTTACAAGATTCACAAACTTTAAATCTCAAATTTCATCAATTTTTATCAAAATTTACTAAAAATCTGATTTTAATCCCCATCAAACTTGAGCTAAAACTATTAATGTGTTGACATGTATAGAAATATCAAGTATTTTGCGAAATAGTCTACCATGATTGTAGATATTTTAGCTGCCGTAATTGGTCTTTATTTATTTTTTCTTTAAAAATAGGTTATGTGTTCTATATTCAATTTTGATTTCTTGTTCTTACAAGATGATGAGTAGCTAATTTTGTAGTTTGGACAAAATGCCTTCAATGAGCATATTCCAATCAAAACAGTTACAAGATGACCAGTGTGCATTGATTATCGCCTTCATTTGATGGAATCATGGAGAGTAATTGAGTAGATTTTGATTTTTTACTTGAGTGAAGTCTTCATCTATGTATAATTAAGTGGAGGTTTTTATCAGTTTAAAAGAGTGTTAAAATCACATGTTTAAACCAATTTAGCCCTTCTTTGATCACTATATTTTGTGAAAATAGATTTTGTAATAATAATTTTTTGAAAATTTTGTAATTAAAATATGGAAAATAATTTTAAATTTACGTGTAAAATTATTTTATTGAAAAATGAAGTTTTAAATCTGTTGCTATTGCATTCGTATCCTATATGAAGTTTTAAGAATCAAGAAAATATTATGAAAAAGAAAGAAGACGAGAGATATACATTTTATTTCTAGATAACTTCAAACATACAATGGAGCTTTAATTCAGGAACAGAAATTAAATTTACGAGGCTAAAAACGCTTTTGTTTAATGAATCTAAGAAATAAAAAGGCATGACAATATTCAACTTCCCCAGCTTTTGTGATCTGGCTTGTAACCGTCATATCTTGATTTCAACCACCACATCCACCGCTACAACCTCCGCACCCTCCACCACAACCACCACCGTCCCCTCGATCTCCATCTCCGCCACCATCACATTCGCTGATACTGGCTTCAATAGCAACTTCCGTGACTGCCGTAGCAGCTACCACTGCACCACCAGCTCCTGCCAATATGGTCATCCCCCCATCCTTTTCGTCAATTTTCTTGTCTGTCACACCCGTTTCAACATCATCTCGAACTTGTAATGGCGGTGGAGTACTTATTGCGCGTGTGGTCGGGGCATATCTCCTTCTGAAGCACCATGATTGCCAGTCGAAGAATGTATAAATAATGAGGAATGAAAAATGCGACAATCACAGAAACATAGGCCAAGATAACTATTACACTTGGTTCCATACGTGGGAATGCGGAAGCGGAATTATCCGGAAATTAAATTTTTTTTTAATTCAATATGCAAGATCGTCTAAATGTTCACGTGTATGTTATATCAAAAATAAAGGATTCGAATTTTTACCTAAATTCGATGATCCATTCTTGAATAAATTCTGAATCACGAACTTCCAACTTTTTGGATTCCAAGAACTTGATGCTTCAAACCTCCAAGTCTTCTATGGCATTCTCCACATTTAAGACTATATCGGTGGATGGGCATCTTCTTTTAATTAAATCAAGAAACCAATTCTTGAACTGGACAATCGAAAAATCAAGAAAAACAATTTTTTTCTCTCTCCAAAATTTGAATACCATGGAATTATGAATGTTATATATTTCCATTCCATTAGGATATCTAGGATCCATCTAATCTCTATTTATAGAGATAGAAAAGTTTCAATCCTTATACAATTATAATTCCAAATTCAAATAGGAGTTTTAATGAAAACTCAACTAGGAGTTTTAATTTAAATCCAATTCCAATTAGTTTACATTTAATTGCATATGTAGTCCTAGAACTTCAATTACAATTACAATTAAGTTTACAACTTTTGTAGTAATTACAACCAAGTACAAAACTTTATTGTAATTACAATTAAGCCCAAACTACTATAATTATCGTAATTAAGTTCCAATACTTTATGGAACTACAACAAGGACCTGATCGGACATATATTTTCCAAGCTCCAATAATTAGATCTTGTCTAATCGACCATAGACCACTCAATCTAATTATTAATTTTTGCTTTTCCACTAAAGGCAAAAGATTGAACTCTTGGAATATATAAGATCACAGAAGCCAATAAATTTGTAATACTTTCCTCTGACCTGCCGTATAAATATTTTATCCCTGTCCCAAATCCGATAATTAGGTACGAGCATAAATGACCATTTTGCCCTTTTAATTATTCTCACTAACTTAAGTTTCATTTTTTTCAACGGTAATGTGAATAAATCACAGATGTCGAAGTTTAGTCATCGCTAAACACTGAGCTCAGATTTTAAACGTTCAACAGAAAATACTCAAGTAGTGACTCTACCCATTTTTTAGGGCGACGGTTGCCAACCCGAATTCATGTTCTCTATTCCGCTCATTCTCAAGTTCGCAAATCATCGAGATATTTGACTAGTAAAATTGATCTCACCCATTGATGAATCAAAGAACTATTAAAATCACGAAAAGATATACATAATCTTGTCAAGGGATTTAGATAAAATACACAGCGGTCTAGTGAAATTTAATTCTCCGCACAGTCATGCTACAGAATAAAATTCGACACGCGGTCCGTTCAATACACTCCAAGTCTACTAGTGTCACCTTTAACTATTTCTGTGATAAGGACAAATCACAAACCTGAATAGTGAATCGGTCAACACTACAACTTTCTAGTACAAGATGCCAACCCTTATATATTGGTTGTGAACAAATTATTTATGATCAAAATATAAGTTGTGTCACGCTGTACTTCTCAACGCAAATACCCAACTTATATCATCTCAAGTGATCATAGGCACTTTAAATTTGCATGCTCAATAATAAATAATATAATAAATAAATAAAAACACAATTTATTTGTAATAAATGATTATTTTATCATAGTAAAATATAATATATGAGCACACAACCCAACAAATCTCCCACTTGCCCTAGAGTATATATATCATGTTTTGTAACCTTGTGTCTTGCAGATGTCCCTCGAAAACATAGCCGATAGGCTCTTAGTAAACGAGTCTACAAGATTATCCTAGTAGCAATCTTACTGAAAACCACATTTTCTCTACCAACTCTCTCTCTTAAGAGATAATATTTTCCGTTTAATGTGTTTACCCCTCTGATGACTATTGGTTCTTTAACATTTGCCACAATCCCACTGTTATCTCAATACAGTGTAAAGACATGGGCAAATGCAGGCACCACCTCGATGTCCATTAGGATTTCTAAGTCATATAGCCAATTTGGTAGCTTCATAAGTTGCCACATAATTGGCATCAATAGTGGAATCAGCAATGCACGATTGCTTGATATTTTTTCAAATAATGGCCCCACTATCAAGTGTAAACGATACCGATGTAGACTTGTGGCAGTCTTCATCATTCTGGAAGTCCCAATCATTTTAACTATCGAAATAAGTTCTAGCGATGAGCATGTAATTCTTTGTTCTCCAGAGTTACTAAAAGATATGCTTTATCGCCATTCAATGTTTCGATCCTAAGGTTAAATAAATCTCGACTTACCACACCAACAGTATGACAAATGTTAGGTCTATTGCACAGCATAGCATACATGAGACTATCTACTACCAACACATAAGGTATCCCACTCACGTACTCAATCTCTCTAGGAGTCTTCGTAGACTAATCCTTAAAGAGTTGGATTCAATGCCTGAGGGCAGAATTGTACATAGCAAATCTGACAAGTATTCTGTCAACATGTAAGACTTAAGGAAAAATCTATCATCTTGTTCTTTCAATCTCTCAATATCTGAAACCTAGAACATAGTTAGCTTTACTAAGTCTTTCATATGAAACTGTTGGGCCAACCACGCTTTCGTAGACAATAACATACTCACATTATTTTCACTGAGTAGAATATCATCTATATAAGCACTAGGAAAAATACAACTTTGTCTTGTATCTTCTTATAGATACAGGATTCGTCAAAGTTTTGACTAAAATCAAATGTCTTAATCACTTTGTTGAATCTCTATCCAAGATCTCGATATCTGCTTCGATTCATAAATAGATCGTTGTATCCACATCATTCGTAATCTCCTTATTTGAAGTCAGATCATTTACTTGTACCATGGAGATCACCACATTGGACTCTCCATTCAACAAGTACTTTGAAGGTGAATTGATAATCTTCCGACTTTCTTTAAGGGACGATTAATCTAGGACTATGGCGTTATTTGGAACGTAATACTTTTATCAATGCCGGCATTACTATTAAGTGATGCCATTACCTCCTGATTACCTTCAACATTCTATCGATCTATTGGATCAGATAACTACTCATCTCTCCCACTCAAATCACGTTGCCCAGGTTTTTACTTAACACCATGGGATGTCTGCCCCAAGTTGTGTTCCAGGAATTGATGAGATAGAATTGCTCCCACTCATTTCTTCAAACACGACCTTATTCTTGGACTGAGATCATTAATATACTTATCCTCCAGGATGGTTACATTTGTGCTAACAAAAACCTTCCTATCTATAGGACTATAAAAATTATCCCTTAGTATCTTTAGGATATCCCACAAACAGGCACATCTCTAACCTAGGCTCCCACTTTTCTGCCTTCTCTTTCAGCACATAGGCTGGACCTCCAAATTTTGGTTGTGATGCAAACAGGACTTGAATCCATTCCAAAATTTCAGGAATGTATTGAGAACAGACTTAGAAGGGACTAAGTTAAAAATATATCAAAATGTTTTCAGTGTATATCCCAAAATGAGATTGGTAGAGTTGTGAAACTCTTTTATTGATCTAACCATATCTAACAATGTCGTGTTTCTTCCTTTTGAAAAGCCATCATGCTTATTCAATTAAGAAACAACACCATTTTCTGTTAAGTGTCTCTGAATTCTTCCAAAAGGTATTCACCACCTTGATCAGATCGAAATATGTTAATACTCTTACCCAAATATTTCTCTACCTTAGTCTTATACTCTCTTGATTTCTCAAAGGTATTTGACTTTCAAGATATTAGGTAAATGTATTTGAATCTAGAGTAATAATCTATAAAGTAATACTTATAGTTCCCCTTCTCAAGTAGATTCATAAGCCCACACATATCAGAATGCACTAGTTCCAATACATCTTTGACTCTATCCTTTTGTCGAAAAGGGATATCTTAGCCATATTGCCTTCCAAACAAGAATTCACAAACTGTCAATGGTTCGATCTTAACCGAGTTGAAATAACCATTTCTAGCCAGTTTATATTCTGTTAAGGTTGATTTGTCCTAAACGTCATAGATATGTATCACTAGTATGGTGCGACATTTTACGGTGTACGAGAATAACCTTTTATTTCATATGTGGAATAGTTTAAAATATTAAGACCATTAATCAAATGTCCAGTTCAAATAGGAACTTTATTCATTAAAATGCTAAGCGTATCAAACGCCGATTTTATAGAATAACTTTGTCCTATTAAATCGAAAACAGCAAACAAATTTCTGCTTCATTCACGGGACATATAATAGTCCTTAAGAATTAAACACATATCACAATTGAGATAAAATACTCCTCTGCTCTTGCTAAAACTCTTGCTCTTGGGCCACCGATAATTTTAAATTGGCATTCACTGAATTTCTGCTTTCCTGAAGCACTCGCGTCAACAAGCAGATAAAACTAGTGGTTCCAAAAACTACAACTCGGAAGTTGTAGTATTAACCACTAAACAATACTTAGTAACTAAAAACCTCACCCGCACTTTGCCTTTTAACTGGTGCATCTGGGCAGTCTTTCTCTATTGTCCTTTTCGATCATAATTGGAACACTTACCTTAAGGCTTTCCATCTACTTTTGATCTTTTGTTGTTCTCATGCTTATTGATAGCTCTCTTCCTCTTCTTTCCAAATCTTCATTTTGGCTTGGAACTAGAGGAGCCACCAAATGATGCATGAGCATCCCTATTGTACCATTAAGACCACTTTCCACATTACAACTCTATCATCAACTTAGTCAATGGTACCTTCATCTTGTGTAAGTGATAATCCATAGTAAACTATGGGAAATTATCAAGTAAAGAATTCAATACCATGTCAAAAGCTAAATATCCTTGATAGATGTTGCATCTATACTCTCAGCCATGTTTGAAGTATGCCATCATAGTCAAACTATGAAACTTCATAAGCGCTTAAAATTTCATGTGGATGTTCTAAAGGTAAAAATGAATTCAAATGAACATTCCTACTTTGATGACCAAACATGCCCTAAAGGGTCTCTTGTATGTAATGGGAGATACTTTGACTTTCAAGTCTTTGTTATAACACATTTGACATCGAAGTCAAAATGAAAACAACTAGACCTCTTTTGTCTACAGTCTCCCACTCAACATACCCAACCTTTTGGACTTGTCACATGGCCTTAGTAGGCCCAACAGGACATCTATTAAGCACAAAAATAAGTTTTTCCACATTGAGCAATTATGTTTCCAATCCACATAATTTTCCCCGATTAGTTGACTTTGTCTTAGAATAACGGAAAAATTGGCCAAGTGATATTTCGCATAAAAATAATCATACATTGCATATTAACATTAAGCAGCAAATAACAATTTAGCATATGATGCATGAATGCACATGTAGATCCATTTAACTACAATAATGCAATGATAATGTGTCCACTGATTAAACTGAGACCCTCCCACTAGACAAAATATATCTGACAACAAATGTCTACATTAAGTCTAACATCGTTTTACTTGGTCACCAAGATCATAAACGAGAGCCTCTATAGGAGGTTTGTCGATGATCTCGATTTGAGTGTATAACCTTTGTCTAGACCCCTAGATACTTTGAAAATAATTTCACCATCTATAGGATGATCACAAATAATTTTCTTATCCAGACGATCTTGCCGTGAAGGAATCCAATCAAGCAACTTGAACTACGTGGCCCTCCTATAGGGAGTCTGTTGCATTATCGGCACGAGACAAGCGTGTTACACTGCTTATGGATAAACCAAAGGAGACCGTGAGTTTTTATTTAAATAAACACCCGCTCCTACTCAATATTTTTAAAGTAATGGATTTTAATAATAAATAATTACTAACTGTTCACATTAATTAAATTAATATAATGTATAATTATTACGAATTTTCTGTCCAAAAAAATTTAATCTAAATTAAATTGATCAAGAAAATTTTAATAATTATATTATGTTCATATTAATTAAATTAATGTACATTCTAAATTATTATAATTTTTCAATCCAGAAAAATTTAATCTAAATTAAATTAATCAAGGAAAATTAAAATAATTATCAACTGCTCACATCGATCAAATTAATGTACAGCTTAATTATTAAAAATTTCATTCTAGAAAAATTTAATCTAAATTAAATTGATCAAAGAAAAATTAGTGTTCAACGATATGCATACTATTCATAGTATCACGAGCGATATCACAAATAAATCTATATGTCATGATATCTAGATTGACAATATTTTCAAACAATAATTTAAAGCATTCATAAAGCGATAAATTAACAATTATTTATGGCCCAAACACGACTAAAAAAAATTAAAAATTAATTGGATCCAAATCCAATATCTAATCTAAATCTTCAATCCAAAATATCCAAAAATCCAGTGTAGCAATCTAAACAGCAATAAGACTCTGTCCAAAACAAAATTCCAATTGACCCATTGCGTAAATATAGGTGTTGCTTCTAACCTTTCTGCCGCAATTCGATGTATCTATCATTGTAGTGCCCCCACCAACAACAATTTATTCCATTATTTAATTCATTTTTGCTGCAAAACTTGTTTGTCATCAATATTACCCTTTGAAGAATTAATAACCCAATTGTCCCGTTCAGAATACTTATTTGTTGATGGTGGCCCACGTTTCCAGAACCAAGACAATTAACTATACTGGTTTTGTTGTCCAACATGTAATATTCCAACCTATTTACGAACCATGGATGATCACTTTGCGCAATTGAAACTATCATCCATATATAAATTTTTTAATTCCTGAATTTTTCATCCTACGTCTTCGATCTTCAAGTCTTTGTCTTCAATCGATTTACAAGATTCAAAAATTACAAGAATTACACAAATTCCTATGTCCCGTAGGCTCACAAATTTTGAATCTAATTGAATAGAAAATTACATCAAGATGATGGAGTCGTAATCTACCTATCTTGTTACCTCGAAATAACGAATTACAATCAAGAACTGACCACAAATAATTGGTTCACAATTTAAAATAATCCAAACATTCAATCAACATATAATAAATTATTTCTAGACATCGCTCAACTAGAACATGCAATCAAGATTCATAAATAACAAGCACGTGAACGATCTAGATTGCTCTGATACCAGTTGTGGGAATGCGGAAGCGAAATTATCCAGAAATTAAAATTTTATTTAATTCAATATACAAGATCGTCTAAATGTTCACGTGTATGTTATATCAAAATTAAAGGATTCGAATTTTTACCTAAATTCGATGATCAATTCTTGAATAAATTCTGAATCACGAACTTCCAACTTTTTGGATTCCAAGAACTTGATATTTCAAACCTCCAAGTTTTCTATCACATTCTCCACAGTCAAGTCTACATTGGTGGGTGGGCACCTTTTTTAATTAAATCAAGAAACCAATTCTTGAACTGGACAATCGAAAAATCAAGAAAAACAATTTTTTTCTCTTTCCAAAATTTGAATACCATGGAATTATGAATGCTATATATTTCCATTCTATTAGGATGTCTGGGATCCATCTAATCTCTATTTATAGAGATAGAAAAGTTTCAATCCTTATACAATTATAATTCCACATTCAAATAGGAGTTTTAATTAAAACTCAAGTAGGATTTTTAATTTAAGTCCAATTCCAATTAGTTTACATTTAATTGCATGTGTAGTCCTAGAATTTCAATTACAATTACAATTTAGTTTACAACTTTTGTAGTAATTACAACAAGTACAAAACTTTATTGTAATTACAATTAAGCCCAAAACTATTATAATTACAGTAATTAAGTTCTAATAATTTATAGAGCTACCACAGGGATCTGATCGGACATATATTTTCCAAGCTCTAATAACTAGATCCTATCTAATTGGCCCTAAACCACCCAATCTAATTATTAGTCTTTGCTTCTTTCATTAAAGGCAAAAGACTGAACTCTTGGAATATATAAGATCACAGAAGTCAATAAATCTGTAATACTTTCTTCTGACATGCCGTATATGTATTTTATACCCATCCTCGCTAATAGGTACGAGTATAAATGACCGTTTTGCCCTTCTAATTATTCTCACTAACTTAAATTTCATTTTCTTCAAAGGTCTTGTAAATAAATCACAGATGTCGAAGTTTAGCTATCGCTAAACACTGAACTCAGATTTTAACCGTTCAACAGAAAATACTCAAGTAGTCACTCTACCCATTTTTCAGGGCGATGGTTCCCGACCCGAATTCATGTTCTCTATTCCACACATTCTCAAGTTCCCAACTCATCGAGATATTTGACCAATCAAATTGATCTCACCCATTGATAAATCAAAGAACCATTAAAATCACGAAAAGATATACATAATCCTGTCAAGGGATTTAGATAAAATACACAGCGGTCTAGTGGAATTTAATTTTTCGCACGGTCATGCTATAGAATAAAATTCGACACGCGGTCCATTCAATACACTTCAAGTGTACTAGTATCACATTTAACAATTTCTGTGATAAGGACGAATCACAAACTTGAATAGTAAATCAGTCAACACTACAACCTTCTAGTACAAGGTGTCAACCCTTATATATTGGTTGTGAACAAATTATTTATGATCAAAATATAAGTTGTGTCACACTGTACTTTTCAATGCAAATACCCAACTTATATTATCTCAATTGATCATAGGTGTAGAAAACAACAAACCAAAGATGATAATCAAATAAAAGAGAAGAAACTAACAGATGAAGAATGGAGGAGGAAGAGAAAACGAATCGTAGTAGCCTCCAAACTTGGGCAACATATACAAGATACAAAATGTTTATACACTACAAAACTAAGGATGAAGTAAAAGACTAAACTACCCTTAACCTAATCTATTTATTACATTAACATCCTCTCTCAAACTCGCGATGCTATGCAAGAAGCAACGTGAGTTTGACAAACAAAAAAAAAAGCGTAAACGATAAACCAGATTGGACTTCATGAAGATGTCAACAAATTGCAATGATGAACAACGAAAGATAGGGAGATGATGCCGAACTGCAGATAACCAACGAAAACACACAATCTCAACTAAGCCAAACGGATGCAAATTTCAAATTCCAAATGAACTTGATATATCAATTCCAAGAACTGACTATGCCAAATTCCAAACTCTAGATAGACTGGACAAACGAAATTTCTAATCCCATAAACTGGGCAAACAAACGAAATTTCCAAATCCCGTGAACCGGGTATCAAACGAAATTTACATCCTAAACTGAGCACCAAACCAAATTTTCAATCCCATGAACTGGGCACAAATTTCAAATTCAAGCTCGACAAATGCCAAATTTAAGGCAACCACAGCTAACATCACATCCCCATCTTTCTCGTCAGAATGAACTCATCAAAATCAACATAGCAACAATATCCCAAAATTCAAACTTTAGCTCCTCTTTTCCATCCATCCATCCATTGAATGCCCAAATAAAACTAAACCCATACCCAAACAATAACCAAGCCCAACAGTAAACTCAATTGATCAAAACCCAAGTTAAAACCCAACTCATAATCTATAGCCCAAATAATATTTCCACCTAATCAAACAAGCCCCATTTAACTCAGGCCCAACCTTCAGCCCAATTGCTCACAAATAGGTTAACCTAAAACATATACTACAGCCTACAGCCCATATGTCATATAACAAAGTACCCAATTGAATTACTGGCTCATTAGCCTAATAACCACCCCAGCAGGCCCAACTAACCAATCCACTAAACCATAAACGCATAAATTTCGGCCCAACAAACAAACAACCCATAACTAACTAGCCCAAGTATTATCAACTGGCCCAATCTACAACTTTGGCCCATTTCAGCAAACCCATCAACATTATCGACCACCATATGCGCCACTTCCTACAATCATAATACTCAACCCAACCACTGCTTCGACCCCTAACTCCAGATTCACAAACTATTGTAAACCCTTAACAAATGTCTCCCTCTTCATCTCATACTCTGCACCCTCATTTCATTAACATTTTTTTTCAGAAATTATCATTGTAATCCACCCTAGGTAACACCCTTGCCGTAGCATTAGCCACCCATTGGTCGTAAACCAAACAAACCAACACCGGCCGACCACGCCATGACGATATGACCGAAACGGAGGACAAGGATTCGGGAACTCCAAAGGTCGAACCCCGCTCACCTGAAACCAAAGCCACCTGCTGCAACTACCAAATCACCTGCGGCTTCTCCATTTTTTTTCTCCTCCCGCAGCAACGAACATATCACAAAGTTTTGACTTGTGCCGCTCGCTGGAGAACGACACCTTGCAAGTTTAACCCAAAATCAAACCCGTAGAAAACAACAAACCAAAGATGATAATCAAACAAAAGAGAAGAAACTAACACATGAAGAATGGAGGAGGAAGAGAAAACGAATCGTAGCAGCCTCCAAACTTAGGGCAACATATACAAGATACAAAATGTTTATATACTACAAAACTAAGGATAAAGTAAAAGACTAAACTACCCTTAACCTAATCCATTTATTACATTAACAATAGGCACTTTAAATTTGCATGCTCAATAATAAATAATATAATAAATAAATAAAAACACAATTTATTTGTAATAAATGATTATTTTATCATAGTAAAATATACTATATAGGCACACAACCCAACACCATCACCTCAATGTTTCATGGTTTAAGATTACAATTTTTAAGGATTTAATTAAATAGCTAGATACATATACAAATCACAGCGATGATGAGGTCAAATGTCTATATCAACAAATACGTTCCTTCCAGGAATTTACGCAACTTTTTCTTTGTTGATAATCATTAATTGTTTAAGTCTCTCGTCTTCGAACGGTGTAAGAATGAACGATTAGAGCATTATGCAGTTGACCTGAGCTTTAAATCTCTATTATTTGTTACTTCTTTTAAGGATAAGACTCAGTCACTGAACCGTTTACGAATTAGGATGTTTTTATATGCTTCTTTCTGAAATGAAAAAAAAAAAAAGAAAAAAAAGAGCCATATCCTAAGTCTTAAAAAGAATTTCCAGAGCTTGTGAATTCCACATCCAACGTATAAGGATTTGGACTACTCCGTTTAATAATGTTCACCCTTTAACCTTTAACATGGAATCTTAAATCTTAATATACTTTTAAGTAATTGTTCAGTTTGTGTGTTTCACGAGATTATTCTATGTTCTTTGTTTTATTTATTTATTTATTTTTATTTTTTTCATGTTTTGTGTGGAATTGACTATTTTGTGTGAATTAATGTAGACCTTTTCTAGATAATGGTGTATATTTTTTTGTAGTGAATCTTCTATTTTATAATTTCAATTAGTTTGTTGAACATTTAAACATGTAATATTTAAAAATTAAATTCCAAAAATGTAATTTCAACATTCTTAGCAGATTTTCAGTTTTGAAATCCATGATTTTTTTTTTCTTTGTCTTTTACGTTTTCTTTGTAAATTTTGAAGTTTCTGTTTTCTCTATAATTTTTGGTGTGATAAAGTGTGAACATTAAAAATGATTGCACAGAATTTGTGATTGTTAAAGATATGTATTCTTGACTAAATTGACATCACACATTTTCACTTTTACAAACTAGTTTTGTCAATTCAATGCATCATTAATTATTGCATAGAAATTGAAGATAATGGAGAAAGTCGAATGTGTTAGCTAAGGATTTTGGTTGAATATTTTTACCTGTGTTCATTATGTAATGGTAGTTAAAAGACAAAATGATTTCTAAGGCCCTATATAGATTATTTCTAGACTGATTTTCAAAGTCTGGATTTTCGGTTGTACTAATTATTAATTAATGGTTTCCCATTGCTTTAGAGATTTTCGTTGTCGTAACATGCTTTGATCCAAGGATGACCGAGTGAAAGTTTGTGTTTAGAAATTTATAATTTTAGGGAAATGAGTGGTCGATGAACGAGTAATAGTTGATAAAATTATTTCTCATTGAAAGCATGTTAATATGTCTTTTGTTTAGCGAATGATTGACCTTAGAATGATCTAATAGAATTTGTTCGATTTTCTGTGAATCCTTGATTCGTGCATAACATTTAGTTGAAGTTTTAATTAAGCTAATCTTCAGTCGAGCTCGAACGTTGTGTTTAGTTTAAAACATATGATTAAACGAGTTTATATGTTTTCTCTCTATTCACGCCTTAAGTAGGCAAAGCATGAAGTTTCAAGAATTTAAGAAAATATCATAATATGTGAAAGATTATTGACATCTTATTTATAAACTTCAAACGGACAAAGAACTCTTCATTTAATATGAAAAAAATCAACTTTACAACGCTGAAAAAAGAGAACTTCCGATATCAGATGTTAGCACAGTTCCATGAATTTGAAGGCACACCAGACAATTTTCAGCCACCACAACCACCACAGCCGCCAGGTCCGCCACCATCTGAATTATTATGAGCACGTTCACTTTCGTTGGCAGCCACAACTACAGCCGCAGTAGCTTCTGTTGCAACCACGGAAGCTCCAACTCCAGCCAATAACACCATATTTCCATCCTTAATGTCATTACTAATCAAATTTCCACTTTTTCCATCAACATCTTGAGCTTGACGCTTTGGAGTTTTGTTCTGTGGGATCGTCGAATGATCAAAGCTTTCCTTTCTACGGCGTCTCTTGGACAAACAGCAAAACATTGTAGAACGAATAAGTAACTTATGCCTTTTCAGTTGAAAGCCAAGTGGCTCTTTTATAAATGATAGTTTCTTCTACACTGCGTTCTGAGTTCACAGAACTGATGCATGAGTTGACTCGTTCAAATATTTTTATTTATGCAAGTTGTAGCTTCATCGATCCCCTAGGCAAGAAATGGTTTGGCTAAGTGTCTTAGTTATAAATTAATCATTGTCAAATCATGCATTGCACGTTATTTTAAATTTTTTGCTAGCATTGTAATTGTTAGATTTTGTGTTGGCTATTCTGTGAACAAAAGGGTAAAAGTGTTGATGCTCAAAAGTTTGGGGTCAATTTGTCAATTATTAAATGATAGCGGTCATTGTGCACATGTGTAAAAGATGAAGGACTCAGTTGCAATTTTGGAAAAGTGTGCTAGGGTTCGAGCTATGAAGTAGGGCAAGATGTGTCATCGAAATTTCGCTAGCTGCTCGCCAAGTGGTCGCTCAAGCGACAAAAATAGAATGATCGTCTCTTTCTTCTCGCCCCCACTTCACTCAAGCAAAACAGCGTCGCTCGCTTGTTGCTTGAACATCAGTGTTATCTATAAAACCCTATTTTCCTTTTTTCGACATTTTAACACGACCAGAAATACCAAAAAAACATATACATGAGAAAAACTGCGTCGAATCGAAAGAGAGCTTTGAAGGTATTGAAATTGAGAACAACTCTCCTACACTTTAACTTTCTCATTCAATCCTATATTTGATTTGATCAATTACATGAAAAAGATCAAATCAACATTCATCAAACGCCACAACACAATCTTCTAGTGCCTTTGTTGATTCTTGGAGATCGAGGAAGGAGATCGGAGTCCCGATCATGCTGTTCTCTTGAATCCACAGGAGATAGACAAGATCTAGACTTAGGAATTGGTGTAACACGTAATCCAGGAGGGCTAGGTGCCGGGAGTTGATGCAGGATCACACATTCTAGGAAGGGCTTGAGGAAACTATGGTCAGGATGTCAGAAAAACCAGTGTAGGTTGAGTCTGGCTGATTATAAGTTTTATTTACGTTTATAGTGGATTCCTACTGGCTTGGGCCCAAAGTTTTACCCACATTGGGGTTTCTTCGTCATCAAAAAATTGTGTTATTTATATTTCTGCAATTAATTTATGACCGGTACTCAAACATAGAATAGTAAAGCATGTGAACTGATCTGGACAAATTAATTTTTGTGACGTGTTGCAATAATTAATTGATTGAAAAAGAAAATTCCGTATAAACACCTATTCACCCTCCTCTAGGTGTTGATTGGGTCGACCTACGTTATTTTAAGTGGTATCAGAGCCAAAACTCGAGTCCTGACCCATTGTGTCTAGATGAGTCAATCACTGTCTGTGTCTCCATATTTTGACAGAAGCAACTATGCCTACTGGAAGGTTAGGATGCGTGGTTTTCTTAAGTCCTTAGATGAACGTGTTTGGGTGAGCATACAAAATGGTTGGAAACCCCCTTCTACAACTGTGTTAGGTGTTGTCAATCTAACTGATATTTCACTTTGGACTAAGGAAGAATTAGCTAATTGTAATTGGAATAGCAAAGGACTTCATGCCTTGTTTATGTCCGTGTCTCTCGAAGAATTTAGGAGAGTATCAATATGTGAAACTGCTAAAGAGGTATGGGACATTCTAGAAACTATACATGAGGGAACTAAAACTGTAAAAAATTCAAAAGTGCAAATGCTAACCTTAAGGTTTGAAGAAATCAGGACGAAAGATGATGAATCTTTTGATAAGTTCTATGCCAAATTGAATGACATTGTTAACTCTAGTTTCAACCTAGGTGAGAGGATTCTCGAGCCCAAAATTGTGAGGAAGGTTCTTAGATCCTTGCCCGAGAGATTTAGGCCTAAAGCTACAGCTATTGAAGAAAACAAGGATCTGGATACAATTAAGATAGAAGAACTCGTATGATCCCTTCAAACCTATGAACTCACCATTTCACAACCAAGAAAGAACAAGTCCATAGCCCTGAACATTGTTAGGGAAGGGGAGTCTGAATCATCTGACATGGAAACTCTTAGAGATGAGGAGATTACTTACTTTATGAAAAAATTTCAAAAAGTCTTAAAGGGCAAAAAATGGCCTCAAGAGAAAATGAGAGGAGCCCCTATCAAATTGCCAAGAGAGAAAGATGATAAATCAACGGCTGGGAACCTTGGTAAGAAATCTCAAGGGGTTAGGTGTCATGAGTGTCAGGGATTTGGGCACTATAGAAATAAATGTCCTAGCTTTAAGAAAAATCTAAAGAAGGGGAATAGGAAGGCATTAACTGTGTCCTTGACTGATGATGATTCTAATTAAAGTAAACGAAGTGATTCCTCAAGCAGTGAGGAGGAAAATGGCTATATGACTTTTGTATCTATTGTCAAGAGCGAGTCAGCAAGGAGAGTGAGAAGGTTGAGGAGGAAGTTGAGAGTAACAAGTCCGGTGATGATTTGGTGGATGAGACAGATATACATGAGACTTATCAACTCCTGTTTAAGGAGAGTCTCAAGATCAAAAAAGGTAAATAAAGCCCTTTTTAAGAAGGTAGATGAGCTTGAGAGAGAGAAGGAGAAAATCACCTATGATCTTCAAGTCTCATCTAAAAATCTAAGTGAGTTGAAGTGTGTCAATGAGAGATTAGAGGACAGAGTCAAGACATTGAACTGTAAATTAAAGAGATCCAACAGCCAACTGCAATCATTTGTGAATGGAACTAAAAAAACTAGACGATTTGTTAGAAATGAACAAACCAGCTTGAAATAGGCAAGGTCTAGAATTTGTGAAGAGTGATAGCAATATGTCTAGTTTATCAAAGACCACATTTTTCCTCGCTTCCAATAGATCTAATGTTTCAACAAATCCAGACTCCAAAGACAAAAATTTTAATGGACTGAAGGCCACTAGAGCTCATAAGATCTCTACACCTAATTTTCATAATCAACACTCACGTACATCTGAACCTAGGTTCATACCCACTTGTCATCACTGTGGTGCCTTAGGCCACACGAGACCTAGGTGTCGAAAGCTAGTAAATAGGAATTGAAGTCAGGATATCCCCGGTCAAGTGAACTTCCTTTCAAATCAGGTTAGCCACTTAACTGAGATGGTAACAAGGTTGACTAGGATCACCTCGACCTCGAGAAAAGTTTGGGTAAAGAAATATGATGTGGGTGAGTATACCGAAAATCTAAAATGTTTTGTTGCTCTTGTTGCATATAAGGCACAAGTGCTTGTTCTAGACACATGTGTGGTAATAAGGCCTTATTCTCTACATTTGATGACTGCAACGGCGGTGTAGTTACCTTTGGGGACGGAGCTACGACACCCATCTGAGGCAAAGGCTCCATCACCATTGTTGGACTTCCTACAATATCCAATGTACTTTAAGTAGAGGGTCTTAAGTCCAACTTATTGAGTATTAGTTAAATCTGTGATGCTAACTATGAAGTAAGTTTTGTCCAAAAGAGATGCACTGTTTATGACGCTTCTGGTGGTGTTGTTCTTGAAGGTCTTAGAACATCTGATAACTGTTATGAAGTTCTTCCAAACTCGAACTATGTATGCAGTAGTGCTAAAATTGATATGCCTGAACTTTGGCATCAAAGACTGGGTCATGTTAACTACAGAAGTTTGTCTAAATTGATCAAAAATAAGATTGTCGATGGTTTAACTAAGATAGATCAAAGTGAGAATGCTGTGTGCAAGCCGTGTCAACAAGGAAAGCGACTCAAAATAAACCATAAGCGAACCTCGAAAATCTTGATGAATAGACCCCTAGGCTTCTCCATATGGATTTAATGGGACCATCTAGGGTAGAGAGCCTCGGGGGCAAACGGTATTTCCTGGTTGTGGTAGATGATTTTTCTAGATTTACCTGGATTGATCTGTTAAGAGAAAAATTTGAGACGGGTGATCTGGTTAAGTCCTTATGCAAAAGACTCAAAGTTGAACAAAATCTTCCTATTTCTAAGGTACGAAATGATCATGGAAAATAATTTAAAAACTTTAATCTAGAAAACTTCTGCTTGGAGGAGGGGATTAAGTATGAGTTATCCTCACCAATCACGCCACAGCAAAATGGAGTTGTTGAGAGGAAGAATAAAGTGCTCCAAGAAATGGCTAGGGCCATGCTTCATGGTCAGGATCTAGCAATGCATTTCTGGGGTGAAGCTATTAACACCGCGTGCCACATAATAAATAGGGTATACTTGAGACCGAAATCAGACAAGACTTCCTACGAAATCTGGAAAGGCAAGAAGACTACTGTTAAATACTTTCGGGTGTTTGGCGGCAAATGTTACATTCTGAGGGATAGAGAAAATCTAAGCAAGTTTGATTCCAAAAGTGATGATGTGATTTTTCTAGGATATTCTAAAAACAGTAGAGCATACCGAGTTTACAACTTGTGTACGCAGAGTGTCTTGGAATCTATAAATGTTGTTATTGATGATACCTTTACTAAGGGAGAGAGTGCTGAAAATGGGGTTGACATAGAAGATCTAAGTGAAGATCAAGGAGCCACTACTGAAAATAAAGAGCACTCAATCCCAAAATCTCCACGATCCTCAGAAAACATATCTGAGCAGAGTCTACCAAATTGGGATCAGTCTAAGCCCTCCAGAGAACCATCTTCCAGGGTCAAATCTAATCATCCTAAGGTTAACATAATTGGGGATTTGGATGAAGGAATGAGATTACGAAAGAGAGGTCTAAATAACCTAACATATAATAGCTATGTATCCCAGATTGAACCTAAGAAAGTAGAGGAAGCCCTTAGAGATGAATGCTGGGTGAATGCCATGCATGAGGAGCTTAATCAATTCGTTCGAAATAATGTTTGGAATCTAGTTCCTAGGCCTTATGACTCTAATGTGATAGGTACTAAGTGGATTTTCAAGAACAAAATCGATGACCAAGGTACTATAACTAGGAATAAGGCTAGACTAGTTGCCCAGGGGTACATTCAAGTGGAAGGGGTAGATTTTGATGAGACTTTTGCCCCAGTTGCTCGTCTTGAGTCCATTCGTATTCTTCTTGCGGTTGCATATACCTTAGGGTTCAAGCTATATCAAATGGATGTCAAGAGTGCATTCTTGAATGGAATACTCCAAGAAGAAGTGTATGTTGAACAGCCGAAAGGATTCATTGACCCTAAATTTCCTCATTATGTTTACAAACTAAATAAAGCACAGTATAGTCTGAAACAAGCTCCTAGAGCTTTGTATGACAGACTCACCACTTACGTCGTTGAGCATGGGTTCTCCCGAGGTGGTGCTGATAGAACCTTATTCATTAGACATATTGAAAAAACTATCACTGTAGCTCAGATCTATGTCGATGACATCATTTTTTGCTCTCCCGTTGACTCCCTTGCTCTTGAATTTGCTGAATGCATGAAACAAGAATTTGAAATGAGCATGGTTGGGGAGCTAAGTTATTTCCTTGGTCTTCAAGTAAAGCAAACTGATTGTGGGCTGTTTCTCTCACAATCAAAATATGCCGAAGACCTTGTGAAGAGATTTGGTTTGGACAGTAAGAAACACACAAGGACACCCATGAGCACAAATGTTAAGTTAGGACATGATCCTACGAGTAAGAGTGTTAATCAGACTGTGTATAGGAGCATGATAGGCAGTTTACTATATCTCACTGCCAGTGGACCTGACATCGCGTTTAGTATTGGTTTATGTGCTAGATTTCAAGCTGATCCTAAGGAGTCCTATCTAAGTGCAGTGAGGCACATTATTAGATATGTTAATGGGACAGTAGATCATGGGATCTTGTATTCCAGAGAGTCCAATCTAGAACTAGCTGGCTATTCTGATGTCGATTGGGCCGGAAACACCGATGATAGAAAATGTACCTCGGATGGATGTTTCTATGTTGGTTCTAATCTTGTCCCCTGGATGAGTAAGAAACAAAAGTCAGTCTCCTTGTCCACAGTCAAGGAAGAATATATTGCAGCTGGTAGCTGTTGCACTCAACTGTTTTGGATGAAGCAAAAGCTGAGTGACTATGGGATAAATCAGGGTACTATGGCTGTTTTTTGTGACAATACTAGTGCTATCAACATATCAAACAAATCCGGTTCAGCATTCTAGGACCAAACACATTGACATTCGCCATCACTTTATCTGTGAGCTTGTTGAGTCCAATGTGATTTCTCTTGAACACATCTCTACTGAAAAATAACTTTCCGATCTGTTCACTAAACCTCTAGATGGGTTTAGATTCAAGTCACTTAGGAAGGCTGTTGGCATCTGTGTTCCTTCCTGATAGTCTTCATAGATGCATGCATTTTTCTTTTTTTGTACTCATTCCGTTATCTCTGTGTGTTCATTTGCATCGTTTTTTAAAAAAATAAATAAATAAATAATAATAATAATAATAATAATAATAATAATAATAATAATAATAATAATAATAATAAAAGGGGAGATTGATCATCACATGTCATTTTTGTATTGTAGTTGTTCCCTTGGAGTTGCAATGTGAAATCAAATGTGCATTCTACACATGATTAGTTTCTAATTCCCGTCACTTATCCTAAGTCTGTATGGAGTAATTAGTAAATGTCACTTCATATTATATTTGCAGGACACACACTAGGACCGTGTGAGTGAGTCTTGACCGCATATGTGAGATTTGTGATGGCTATCATTTGTCGTTAAGGAGACATTGGATTTGAATTGATCTTGGACTAGATGACCTAACTTCTGGTGTACCCCCGAGTGTTTCCACAGAGTATTTATTATCTCACATCTTATACCTATCTTGGGAGCCTAAATGACTCGAGCAATTAAGTCTGAGGGGTTTCTCATAACCTGGTGCACTAAAGCTAACTGGTTTGAGAGTCACCGACCCAACGCTCATTAAAGGGGTCTTCTTAGTAGCTTAATAGAGATGAGATTGCACGTAAGATAAAAAAAAATATTTTTTTTGAGGTCATTAACGACAGGGAGAGAAAGAACAGTTTTACACCATATCTCAACGAAGTATAGGTCCTAGTGGCATTGGATTTGACCTTCAAACATCTAAGTGTTGACTCCTACGTCGGTGATTTGGCCATCTCTTCTCACAAATTTAAGGTTTTTGAGTCTTACTGACTTGAAATGAGTAGCACGTTCACAAGGGGTCACATATACAATTTACTCCATCTGTACTTGGTCCTGGTGTGTCGGTAACTATTTTCTAATCACTGTGCGTGTCATATTTGTGATCTATTGCCTTTGATTGGACCAACTGCCTCTGCATTGTTCGTACATTTTACAAAAAAAAAAAAAAAAAAAAAAAAAAATTGGGTCTTAATTCAAATTTCTAAAAAAGGTGCTATTTTTGGAAGTTTCTAAAGTGCTGTTACTTTGCTAAATTTTACAACTGGGCCTAACTTTTCAATTTTCCAATTTTAGGTGCTATTTTTGTCATTTCCCTATGGCTCTCTTGTTGTTGGGAGCTCGCTCGAGCGACAACGAGACTTTTAATTTTCTCGCGCCTTCCCGTCTCATTTTTTTTAATTTCATTTCTTTCCTTTCTCTCTCATTTTTTTTTCCTCTCAAATCGACACTCCTAGGTCGATTTACCCGTGTTTTTCTCACGCGTGGAGCTTCTATTCCCATCCCTTGTGTGCTTCACTTGGTGATTTCTTCCTCCCTTTTTGGTAAGTGCATCGAATTTTCATTTGGTTTTTGGGTTATTTTTATTTTTTTTTCTTTTCGAATTTGTTCCCTTTGGACTTGGGTGTTTGTGGTGTGCTAGGTAGATGGTGGTGTTATGAGGTGTTGGGTGTCTCTTGCATGCTTCCATTTGTAGCTTCTTCTTCTTGTGCATACAATGTGTTCGATGAAATGTCTCATCACCATATCCTTGATTCTCTTGCCCATTGCGTATCATTTCTCACGTATGCTTGGTGTCTTAGGTACTAAACATGTGAATTCATTATCTATTTGACCTTATTTCCTATAACGTGATGTGCACTCTTCATCTTTTAAGTCATCAAACTTCACACCACTCACCTACCAAATCGGTGCTTACACTTCTCTGTTATTGCTTATACTACGTTTGGAGGATTGTTTGCAATAGGACTTATCAATTCTCCATTTATATTGGACGTTTTTATGTGTGTCACAATTTCATCTTGATCTCATCTATGTCTAGTTCCGGTCACACCCGTCTTGGTCATAGCCCACGGGCTTGTGTGTGATTGCCTTTTAGGGCTTGTCTAATCATGTGTCTTCTTTACTTCGTTTTCCTTGGGAATTGATTTATCTTCTACATCTCGCATTGTAGATGGTACCCAAGAGGGCTAGGACCACAGCTCAGCCTGGTAGTGGATCGGGTTCGTTTAGTCGTTCTTGGTTCATTGCCTCTACTGCTCAAGAAGTCTTTAGGAGTTAGTTTTCCCGTCGTCCTGTCCTAGTCGAGCATGAGGTTACTCTGTCCAATCTATCACCTGATGTGCCGGCTATCTTTACTTCTCGGGGTTGGGAATCCTTGCTGATTGGGTTAAATCCCTTGCCTAGTCTTCTTATTCAGGAGTTTTATGCAAACATCCATGATATTAGTGGTTCGTCCTTCCAGGTGTTCCTCCGGGGTCAAACCCTTAGGATTTCCCCTGATGTTATTTCCAGTTCCATATATGTTCGTCGGGTCATTCACCCCGTTTATCCCTATCTCTTGCATGATTCTATTCCGGTCGATTCTCTGGTTCGGTTCACCTTGTTTAAACAGCCCTTTGGGGGATGGGCCTGAGGCGATCCGCACTGGTTCGCTCCCCACCGATAGGCAGATTTTGTTGCGCATAGTGTGCACAAATTTGTGGCCCGTCTCCCACACTTTTTCCCTACCTATGGACAAGGGAAGGTTTCTTTTTGCTTTACTGTATGGGGATTCGATTGACCTACCTACCTTCATTTGTCAACACATTCTGCGTACCTTTCGCACTTCCGATCATCGGAATGGTCTGCCGTATGCTTGCTTGATTCACCGCTTGGTGACATCAATTGGGGCTTCCTTTCCCGATGGGGTCTCAGCTTCGTCCCATAGGACACACTACCATCTCTCAAAGTAGGTCACATGTCACCTCTTCTACCTCTGCCTCTACCTCTGCTCCTGCTGAGCCGGCTGAGCCTGTCGACCTGACAGTGCCTGCTGATCATTTGGGTGATTTACTTGCTGATCTCTCAGCTATTCCTCCACCTCCTTCCGAGGTCCCTCCGTCCAGTTCAGATATTCCCTCTTCTTCCACTTCTATTCCGCCACCTGACCAATCTGCTTCGGCTACTATTCCTGTTGACCCCACTGTCGCACTTATGGGTCAGATGTCATTTCTCATTGAGAAGCAGGCCCGTATGATGGCTGACATTACTCAGTTATGAGTTGCTTCTGAGCGTCATACTGTGGAGGTTGCTACATTGCGAGAGGCGATTGCTCTTGTTCAGCGCGATATTTGGTGGATGTGCGAACACTGGGATTATGACTTTGACACTGAGGATTCTAAGGACGTGGATGGTGGAGATGATGGTCCTGCTTAGTTGATTGGAGTTCCCCTTACCATTTGTGACAAAAATGGGGAGTGTTTTTGGGATTTATAATGATAATATACTATTGATATTTTTAGCTGGATTGTGTATTGATGCTTTGCACTATTGATGTATGTTTTGGTTATTTGACTTACATTGATATTAATATTATCTCTTAATCTAGCATATTAGTATACTGTTATGGCTATTCATGATTCTTTACCTTTTATGTACTTATGTTACTATTTCTCGTGCTTTTATACCTGATATGTGAGTTGTTATTTCAGGAGACAGGTTTAAAGATGACAAGGCAACAGTGAGTGGAGTCTATGTATTGGATTGTCATTGCTGCTGTAATTTGCTTTTGTCATAGAATACCAAAGGGAGAGTTTGTTAGATTTTGTGTTGGCTATTTTGTGAACAAAAGGGTAAAAGTGTTAATGCTCAAAAGTTTGGGGTCAATTTTGTCAATTATTAAAGGATAGGGGTCATTGTGCACATGTGTAAAAGATGAGGGACTCAATTTCAATTTTGGCAAAGTGTGCTAGGGTTCGAGCTACGAAGTAGGGGAAGATGTGTCGTCGAAGTTTCGCTAGCTGCTCGCCAAGTGGTTGCTCAAGCGACAAAAACAGAATGGTCATCGCTCGCTTCTTGCCCCCATTTCGCTCGAGCGAAACAGCGTCCCTCGCTTGTCGCTTGAGCGTTAGTATTACCCATAAAACCCTATTTTCCTTTTTTTGACATTTTAACCCGACCAGAAATACCAAAAAGACATATACATGAGAAAAACTGCGCCGAATCGAAAGAGAGCTTTGAAGGTATTGAAATTGAGAACAACTTTCCTACACTATAACTTTCTCATTCAATCCTATATTTGATTTGATCAATTACATGAAAAAGATCAAATCAACATTCATCAAACACAACAACACAATCTTCTAGTGCTTTTGTTGATTCTTGGAGATCGAGGAAGGAGATCGGAGTCCCGATCATTAGAAAACAGGCCGTTCTCTTGAATCCACAGGAGATAGACAAAATCAAGACTTGGGAATTGGTGTAACACGCAATCCAGGAGGGCTAGGTGTCGAAAGTTGGTGCAGGATCACACATTCCAGAAATGGCTTGAGGAAACTATGGTCAAGATGTTAGAAAAACCAGTGTAGGTTGAGTCTAGCTGATTGTAAGTTTCATTTACGTTTATAGTGGATTCTTACTGGCTTGGGCCCGGAGTTTTACCCACATTGGGATTTCTCCGTTATCAAACAATTGTGTTATTTATATTTCTGCAATTAATTTATGACCAGTATTCAAACATAGGTTAGTAAAACATGTGAACTGATCTGGACAAATAAATTTTTGTGACGTGTAGCAATAATTAATTGATTGAAAAAGAAAATTTCGTATAAACACCTATTCACCCCCCTCTAGATTTTGATTGGGTCGAACTACGTTATTTCAGTAATAATGTTAAATAATTTAGATGTTGCGTTTATATAGAAGTGCTAGTTGTAATGAATAAATAAAACAAAGTCCTTGGTTTAATACAACTAATTAGAAACGACCCAAGCCCCAGGCTTTGATTTTCAGTCCTTTTATAATTTTATTTCCTGATGTCAATCCGATTTTGAAGGGGGTGAAGAAAGTATCCTGAAAAACATAAAAATAGAATAAAGATGTGAAAGAAAATCGGAGAGGGAAGGATATTGAAAAGAAAAGGAGTATATATTTGTTACACCTTGCAATCTGTGAAATCTCAATGTGGCAGTGACCTTGCAATCTGTGAAATCTCGGCAGTGAAGGCCACGTAAGCTTTCAATAGTTCGCCATTTGACAATTTTATGCGTTCTTCGCTCTCTCAAACGGGGTATCCAACACATTAGGCCTTGCCTTCAATAGTATTATCCCCTTGGTCTTCGCATAACAACAGTGGTTGCTATAAAAGTTTAGGATAGTGAAAAGCTTTGATAGTCCGTAAATTTTATTCAATCTTTTTATATTATTTTTCTAGCTATTTTTCTCTAAACAAAAATCTTGTAAAAAACTAAGGAATTGATCTCAATCCCAACAAAAATAAGTAGAGAATGGTTCAAGATCAAGGGAAGGATAATTCCAATTAAGTTAACAAGGTATGCTTCATTGTGCACAATGGTGAATCCTGGATTTTGAGTCAGTATGGGCGGTTGTTGATTGTCGACCATCGGCCGCAATAAAGTATTAAAAGCCCGTTTAATGTCCTTTTTTAAAAAAATTAAAAATAAATAATGATCTCATGGAGAACGTGAGGTCAAAAACAAGAAAAATGTTTTAAATTTGCGTGTAATATTATTTTATTGAAAAATGTATGGTAAAAAATAAGATAGATAAAAATGCATTTTGAAAAAAAAAATGAAAATAAAACAAGGCCTAAAATTTAAATATAACAATTATTTTGTTCATATTGAACATATATAATTCTGTTATAAGAATAAACCGTATATTCACCAAATGACTTTGTTGCCAAGTATTGTATAATTTAGAGAGAGTGAAGGTATTGAAATTGAGAACAACTTTCCTACACTATAACTTTCTCATTCAATCCTATATTTGATTTGATCAATTACATGAAAAAGATCAAATCAACATTCATCAAACACAACAACACAATCTTCTAGTGCTTTTGTTGATTCTTGGAGATCGAGGAAGGAGATCGGAGTCCCGATCATTAGAAAACATGCGGTACTCTTGAATCCACAGGAGATAGACAAAATCAAGACTTGGGAATTGGTGTAACACGCAATCCAGGAGGGCTAGGTGTCGAAAGTTGGTGCAGGATCACACATTCCAGAAATGGCTTGAGGAAACTATGGTCAAGATGTTAGAAAAACCAGTGTAGGTTGAGTCTAGCTGATTGTAAGTTTCATTTACGTTTATAGTGGATTCTTACTGGCTTGGGCCCGGAGTTTTACCCACATTGGGATTTCTCCGTTATCAAACAATTGTGTTATTTATATTTCTGCAATTAATTTATGACCAGTATTCAAACATAGGTTAGTAAAACATGTGAACTGATCTGGACAAATAAATTTTTGTGACGTGTAGCAATAATTAATTGATTGAAAAAGAAAATTTCGTATAAACACCTATTCACCCCCCTCTAGATTTTGATTGGGTCGAACTACGTTATTTCAGTAATAATGTTAAATAATTTAGATGTTGCGTTTATATAGAAGTGCTAGTTGTAATGTATAAATAAAACAAAGTCCTTGGTTTAATACAACTAATTAGAAACGACCCAAGCCCCAGGCTTTGATTTTCAGTCCTTTTATAATTTTATTTCCTGATGTCAATCCGATTTTGAAGGGGGTGAAGAAAGTATCCTGAAAAACATAAAAATAGAATAAAGATGTGAAAGAAAATCGGAGAGGGAAGGATATTGAAAAGAAAAGGAGTATATATTTGTTACACCTTGCAATCTGTGAAATCTCAATGTGGCAGTGACCTTGCAATCTGTGAAATCTCGGCAGTGAAGGCCACGTAAGCTTTCAATAGTTCGCCATTTGACAATTTTATGCGTTCTTCGCTCTCTCAAACGGGGTATCCAACACATTAGGCCTTGCCTTCAATAGTATTATCCCCTTGGTCTTCGCATAACAACAGTGGTTGCTATAAAAGTTTAGGATAGTGAAAAGCTTTGATAGTCCGTAAATTTTATTCAATCTTTTTATATTATTTTTCTAGCTATTTTTCTCTAAACAAAAATCTTGTAAAAAACTAAGGAATTGATCTCAATCCCAACAAAAATAAGTAGAGAATGGTTCAAGATCAAGGGAAGGATAATTCCAATTAAGTTAACAAGGTATGCTTCATTGTGCACAATGGTGAATCCTGGATTTTGAGTCAGTATGGGCGGTTGTTGATTGTCGACCATCGGCCGCAATAAAGTATTAAAAGCCCGTTTAATGTCCTTTTTTAAAAAAATTAAAAATAAATAATGATCTCATGGAGAACGTGAGGTCAAAAACAAGAAAAATGTTTTAAATTTGCGTGTAATATTATTTTATTGAAAAATGTATGGTAAAAAATAAGATAGATAAAAATGCATTTTGAAAAAAAAAATGAAAATAAAACAAGGCCTAAAATTTAAATATAACAATTATTTTGTTCATATTGAACATATATAATTCTGTTATAAGAATAAACCGTATATTCACCAAATGACTTTGTTGCCAAGTATTGTATAATTTAGAGAGAGAGAGCATGATTTTGAATCTTTATAATTTTATTAAACCCAATAAATGTAATATATATTATTTTGTTGAATTAAGTGTCAAAAGCAATAGATGTCACAGCGGTCAGACTTTTAGTAATTATAATAGGGTTCAAGGTTCGAATCTCATCCAACTCTTTCCTATTGCATTAATTTTGGTAGTTGTTATAAACTAAAAGAATTGCACAATAAATTGGCTGTGAAGAGAATCGATACTGGACTTACAAAATGTAAATATAAGCTCTAACTACTTCAACTAGAAGGAGTATTTGGAAGAAAAAAGAATTATCCGTAATATAACTTAAAACCTTAATCTATTGTCAACAGAAAAAATGGCTTCCGGTGGATCCAGCTAGGACGGCCACTATTTGTGCAGATTTTTCTTTTCTTTTTCCACCTCAAGAAGTAATTTATTTGTGGGTAACATATTGTGACATGTTAGTCTTTGTCCAGTGAAGGCCTGAGTTTAAAATGATTGTGTAGAATTTGATTTTTATTCGAGTGAAGGCTTCATCCATGAAAGATTCAGTGGAGGTTTTAATTAAATTAAATTTAAATTTATTTAGCTTAATTCAAGCCTCAGCTGCTATACAAATAAGAAAATATAACCAAGAATGGATTTGAGGAAAGATTGACATTTTATTTTTAGAAATCTTTAAATATACATATATAGAGCTTTTCGTCGGAGGCACGACATTAACACCACTCCACCCCAGCCATGCAATCTCCTCCATGACAGCTTCAATAGCATCTACAACACCACCAGCTCCGGCCAATATATTATCCCCCATCCTTTTCAACATCATTTCGACCTTGTGGATGCAGCGGGGTACTTAGTACTTGTGTCCTTGGGGGATTCGAGCTCCTTCTCTCGAACCAATATGATCCACAGTCACAGCATGACTAAATAACCAACACATATGACAAAAACACAAGCACTGAAGCACAAGCAGCCGAAAAGAAGACCCACGAACTATTACACTTGCTTTAATTACTTCGGGATTGATTTTTTTTATTCTATCTGTCAATTGGGAGATTCGATGATGGACGCAATGGATCAAGAATTTTCCTTTCTCCTAGTGAGCAAGTGGGATTGTTGGGCAGAATGACATATCGAAAGCTTATAAGAAAGATGAATAAATTTCACAAAAATTAAAAACTAAAGAAAATTTTTTATTTCTGTCAATCAATGCTACCACAAAAGGCTTACACTGCTTTATATAGAGAAAACCCTAAGAAAATTAGGAAAAAAATTAAATAATGATAATAATAAAAGATTTTTTTCCAGAAAATGAAAAAAAATAGAGATAATGACTAAAATTGAAAGTCCTTATCTTCAGGATTATCATCCAACAAATGGAATTTAAATTTGAATTTATTTGATTGAGATATAATCAATACAAAAATTACCAAAAAAGGAAAAAACACATAACGAAGGTCTAAACCAAAGAATTTTTTCGAAATTGGCCCTACATCGGGAGTAAAACTCCCAAGTCTAGTTCATTGGCTCGTTTTCGATCAAATTTAACTAAAATTTTGCTAAAAACGAACAATCTCAAAATTTCTCAAAAAATGGGGAAGTTGCCTAATTTTGCTTGCGCTGGTCTCGCTTTTTCATAAAATTTAATTCCTTCTGCACCACATCACAGAAACTATTGCTCGCTCCACCCTTACCGCTACAACAAATCCAACCTTTACACCAACCTGCTTAGCAAAAGCAAGGCAAGTTTTTTATATTCGACAATTTATGATTTAGACACTTTTAAAGATCTCGTATAGCTACATATATACACAAATAACTTTGATGATTAGGTCAAATATGTCATTTGCGCGTGGCTCGTTTTATTTTCATTTTTGGGCCACAAAAATAAAAAATATGACCGTTATTCATCACATCAAGCCACCATATTTGACTTTTTATTTCTTTTGTGTGTCTCGTAACGACTGTATTTTTCATTCTCATTCATATTAAAAGGAGAATCAAACGGGCTCAACATGAATAATAGTCTTCCGCCAATATTTTAACTACTCTTTTTTCTTTTTCCTTTTTTTAGCATTGACTATTTTGTGTGAACGAATGTGGCCGTTTTCAGCATAATAGTGTATTTTTTGGAAATATGTCTACTATTTTATGATTTTCATTAGTTTGTTGAACATTTAAGAATGTTGAATTGAATATTGTAATTCCAAACAAGTAATTTAACTATAATGTTCTTTAGCAGAATTGCATTTCTGAAGTCACATTTTTCTTCCTATTTTAAAGTCATCTTAAATTTTGGTGCTTTTTATTTAATTAAAACCACTTGTATGGTGAAGTTTTTTTTATTAATATCAAGTATTGTACGAAATTAATGGTTCTAGAGATTTTAGTCGTCGTAATAGGCATTGACGCGAGACCATTAAGTGAAACTATTTTCTTGTACATTATTGTGAACGCATTGGATCATTTTGTCTTGCATATATAGTAGTTTTATTTGGAACGTAGGAAAGATTGTTAGTATACAATTTGTAGAATAATTGATTTTAATTGTCATTTAATTCGATCCAAGCTCAAGTTGCTTTGCATATTAATTCCTTATTCATTTCGTGTACTCTATAATGTTTTAAGAATCAAGAAAATATGGGAAAAAAAATAAATGAAATAAGACAAGAAATAAATTTTATTTCTAGATAACTTCAAACATACAATGGACCTCAAATTTACAAGAGCTAAAAACGTTTTTATTTGATGAATCTAAGAAATAGAAAGGCGTGACAATGTTCAACTTCCCCAGCTGGGTTTTGTGAAATGGCGTGTAACCTGCCATATCTTGATTTCAACCACCACACCCACCGTCCCCACCGCCACAACCTACGCACCCTCCGCCACAGCCACAATCGTCCCCTCCATCTCCACCACCATCACATTTATTGGTATCGGCTTCAATAGCAACTGTGGTGACTGCCGTAGCAGCTACTACTGCCCCACCAGCTTCAGTGAAAACAGTTATCCCCCATCCTTTTCGTCAGTTTTCTTGTCTCTTACACCTATTTCAACATCATTTTGAATTTGTGGAGGTGGTGGAGTACTTACTGTTCGTGTGATCGGGGGATTTCTCCTTCTCCGGAAGAACCATGATTTACAGTGTTTAAGTCCAAATTGAAATTGGCAATTTTCTATGTCAAAATCAAGTCCCAATTGAATTGCATAGGTGTTTATCGAGTTATAATCAAAGTCAAAATAGTTAATGATTGATAGTATAGGTCTTGAAGGAATTCAAGATGTCAAAGATGTCCAAGAAGATCACATATAATCAAAGGAATGCAATTAGAAGCCTAAAAGGTATCAAAGAACCGCACAAGTTATACTTCAAATTCTTATTGCAAATGACAGATTATTTCACATAGAAAGCATTCGAATTTGGATAATTCTATTTCTAAAAGAAATGTATCCCTTTGAGTCAGCTTTTCAACGCAATTTGAATCATCTCAATTCAATATTGAAAGAGAAAGTTATGATGAAAATACTGACCACTATTCAGTTATCGCTCGCATGTACCTAGTCTAGCACTTGAGCGACGATTCGACATCCAGAATTCTATTTTGATTCAAACACTGATTCTTCAATTCCTTTTCATCCCAAGCACTTTTTCCTATATATATCATTCCCTGTGAACGTCCAAAAGTGTTTTGAATCAGTTTTATTCTATAGAGATCAATTCTTTGATGATAAAAAACCTTCATTGATTTTAAGATTCAATCACCATATTAATTGATTTATAGATTCATTTAAATTTAGATTTGTTGATAAAGTTATAAACCTCCATATAAAACCACAGATCAAAATACACAAGATCGTTAATCAAACACCAAATTTACCTTCACCAATTAGCCTTCAAAGTTACTAGAGTTATAGAAAGAGAAGTTAGGAGTTCCTATGCTGCGGAACGAGGTTACATTAGTAGAACAATGTTCACTCTTGGAGATCGACAGAAAATAAACGATACCAAGGGTTGGGAGCTGGTATGAAGAGCAAGTATCTACGAGGGTCAAGGTGATTACAAAAAAAAAGGTCAAAAGGGACTAAGAGTTAGTCAGGTCTAGACCATACTGTAAGTCTCATCATTTATAATGGATTATTGATTGACAAAGTGTCAAGAGTTTTTATCTAGTTAGAGTTTTTTCGTGATCATTTTTGGTGTTCTTTACTGCTTTAATTATTAATTGTAGAATTCAAAAGACAGGATAGTTGCACTTGATAGACTAATCATCTAGAAACAATTAAAAGTGACTTATTTCTTTTTAATTACTTATTTCTGCACATTGGGTCTAAATAAATAAATAGATCGACTAATTAGAACTTTCACACAGTCATAGCATGAATAAATAAAGATGGTCCATACAGAATAAACGATCGTAGCAATCATAGAGAAAATGACTCAAAAAAAAAAAAAACTATTACAGTGTTAGAAAAATAAACATGCATTTAACCTATTTAATTTAGTTTCATGAATTTAGAAGTTTGAAATACATGTATTATTATTTAATATGCACCTAGTTAATTGTGGTTCATGTATGCATGTATTATTAATTAATGTGCACCTAGTAAATTGTGGTACATGTAGTAGAATTAAATTGAGGGGATGAACTTATGTGATAGGAATTCCTATAAATACCTATGTAATCTTGTGTTGAAGGCAAGTCCACAATTGAATAAAAAATCATTTACTCCTCATAAGTCTATTTCTATTTCCCACAAAGTGGTATCAGAGCCACAACACTAGAAACAATGGCAAATACCAACATGATCTCCTTCCAAGTTCCAAAACTGTCCAAAGAGAAATTTGATAATTGGTGCATCCGTATGAAGGCACTACTTGGTGCACATGATGCATGGGACATCATGAAGAATGGTTATGAGGTTCCCACCGATCTAGCTGCTCTCACCCAAGCACAAAGGGATCTTTTACAAAGCACTAAAAGGAATGATCAAAAGGTTGTTTCTCTTATTCACCAAGCATTGGATGAAGCCACTTTTGAGAAGGTTTCTAATGCTACTACAGCAAAACAATTATGGGATATGCTTCAAGTTGTTTGCAAAGGAAAGGAAAAGGCAAAGAAAGTTCGCCTCCAAAATCTACGAGGTGAATTTGAAGCTATTCAAATGAAGGAATCCGAAAAGGTGTCGGATTATATTTCAAGAGT
>NC_036257.1:17716737-17792892 GCF_002742605.1 Olea europaea var. sylvestris | reverse complement strand
TGAAATTTCTCCTCACCATAGCCTTTATTCTCTCGCCCATTGCGTGCCATTTCTCAAGTGTGACTGGTGTCTTAGGTACTCAACATGTGAGTTCATTTTTTATTTGACCTTATTTCCTATAACGTGATGTGCACTCTTCATCTTTTAAGTCATCAAACTTCACACCACTCACCTACCAAATCGGTGCTTACACTTCTCTGTTATTGCTTATACTACGTTTGGAGGATTGTTTGCAATAGGACTTATCAATTCTCCATTTATATTGGACGTTTTTATGTGTGTCACAATTTCATCTTGATCTCATCTATGTCTAGTTCCGGTCACACCCGTCTTGGTCATAGCCCACGGGCTTGTGTGTGATTGCCTTTTAGGGCTTGTTTAGTCATGTGTCTCCTTTACTTCATTTTCCTTGGGGTTTGATTTCTCTTCTACACCTCGCATTGCAGATGGCACCCAAGAGGGCTAGGACCACAGCTCAGCCTGGTAGTGGATCGGGTTCGTTTAGTCGTTCTTGGTTCATTGCCTCTACTGCTCAAGAAGTCTTTAGGAGTTAGTTTTCCCGTCGTCCTGTCCTAGTCGAGCATGAGGTTACTCTGTCCAATCTATCACCTGATGTGCCGGCTATCTTTACTTCTCGGGGTTGGGAATCCTTGCTGATTGGGTTAAATCCCTTGCCTAGTCTTCTTATTCAGGAGTTTTATGCAAACATCCATGATATTAGTGGTTCGTCCTTCCAGGTGTTCCTCCGGGGTCAAACCCTTAGGATTTCCCCTGATGTTATTTCCAGTTCCATATATGTTCGTCGGGTCATTCACCCCGTTTATCCCTATCTCTTGCATGATTCTATTCCGGTCGATTCTCTGGTTCGGTTCACCTTGTTTAAACAGCCCTTTGGGGGATGGGCCTGAGGCGATCCGCACTGGTTCGCTCCCCACCGATAGGCAGATTTTGTTGCGCATAGTGTGCACAAATTTGTGGCCCGTCTCCCACACTTTTTCCCTACCTATGGACAAGGGAAGGTTTCTTTTTGCTTTACTGTATGGGGATTCGATTGACCTACCTACCTTCATTTGTCAACACATTCTGCGTACCTTTCGCACTTCCGATCATCGGAATGGTCTGCCGTATGCTTGCTTGATTCACCGCTTGGTGACATCAATTGGGGCTTCCTTTCCCGATGGGGTCTCAGCTTCGTCCCATAGGACACACTACCATCTCTCAAAGTAGGTCACATGTCACCTCTTCTACCTCTGCCTCTACCTCTGCTCCTGCTGAGCCGGCTGAGCCTGTCGACCTGACAGTGCCTGCTGATCATTTGGGTGATTTACTTGCTGATCTCTCAGCTATTCCTCCACCTCCTTCCGAGGTCCCTCCGTCCAGTTCAGATATTCCCTCTTCTTCCACTTCTATTCCGCCACCTGACCAATCTGCTTCGGCTACTATTCCTGTTGACCCCACTGTCGCACTTATGGGTCAGATGTCATTTCTCATTGAGAAGCAGGCCCGTATGATGGCTGACATTACTCAGTTATGAGTTGCTTCTGAGCGTCATACTGTGGAGGTTGCTACATTGCGAGAGGCGATTGCTCTTGTTCAGCGCGATATTTGGTGGATGTGCGAACACTGGGATTATGACTTTGACACTGAGGATTCTAAGGACGTGGATGGTGGAGATGATGGTCCTGCTTAGTTGATTGGAGTTCCCCTTACCATTTGTGACAAAAATGGGGAGTGTTTTTGGGATTTATAATGATAATATACTATTGATATTTTTAGCTGGATTGTGTATTGATGCTTTGCACTATTGATGTATGTTTTGGTTATTTGACTTACATTGATATTAATATTATCTCTTAATCTAGCATATTAGTATACTGTTATGGCTATTCATGATTCTTTACCTTTTATGTACTTATGTTACTATTTCTCGTGCTTTTATACCTGATATGTGAGTTGTTATTTCAGGAGACAGGTTTAAAGATGACAAGGCAACAGTGAGTGGAGTCTATGTATTGGATTGTCATTGCTGCTGTAATTTGCTTTTGTCATAGAATACCAAAGGGAGAGTTTGTTAGATTTTGTGTTGGCTATTTTGTGAACAAAAGGGTAAAAGTGTTAATGCTCAAAAGTTTGGGGTCAATTTTGTCAATTATTAAAGGATAGGGGTCATTGTGCACATGTGTAAAAGATGAGGGACTCAATTTCAATTTTGGCAAAGTGTGCTAGGGTTCGAGCTACGAAGTAGGGGAAGATGTGTCGTCGAAGTTTCGCTAGCTGCTCGCCAAGTGGTTGCTCAAGCGACAAAAACAGAATGGTCATCGCTCGCTTCTTGCCCCCATTTCGCTCGAGCGAAACAGCGTCCCTCGCTTGTCGCTTGAGCGTTAGTATTACCCATAAAACCCTATTTTCCTTTTTTTGACATTTTAACCCGACCAGAAATACCAAAAAGACATATACATGAGAAAAACTGCGCCGAATCGAAAGAGAGCTTTGAAGGTATTGAAATTGAGAACAACTTTCCTACACTATAACTTTCTCATTCAATCCTATATTTGATTTGATCAATTACATGAAAAAGATCAAATCAACATTCATCAAACACAACAACACAATCTTCTAGTGCTTTTGTTGATTCTTGGAGATCGAGGAAGGAGATCGGAGTCCCGATCATTAGAAAACATGCGGTACTCTTGAATCCACAGGAGATAGACAAAATCAAGACTTGGGAATTGGTGTAACACGCAATCCAGGAGGGCTAGGTGTCGAAAGTTGGTGCAGGATCACACATTCCAGAAATGGCTTGAGGAAACTATGGTCAAGATGTTAGAAAAACCAGTGTAGGTTGAGTCTAGCTGATTGTAAGTTTCATTTACGTTTATAGTGGATTCTCTCTTGAATCCACAGGAGATAGACAAAATCAAGACTTGGGAATTGGTGTAACACGCAATCCAGGAGGGCTAGGTGTCGAAAGTTGGTGCAGGATCACACATTCCAGAAATGGCTTGAGGAAACTATGGTCAAGATGTTAGAAAAACCAGTGTAGGTTGAGTCTAGCTGATTGTAAGTTTCATTTACGTTTATAGTGGATTCTTACTGGCTTGGGCCCGGAGTTTTACCCACATTGGGATTTCTCCGTTATCAAACAATTGTGTTATTTATATTTCTGCAATTAATTTATGACCAGTATTCAAACATAGGTTAGTAAAACATGTGAACTGATCTGGACAAATAAATTTTTGTGACGTGTAGCAATAATTAATTGATTGAAAAAGAAAATTTCGTATAAACACCTATTCACCCCCCTCTAGATTTTGATTGGGTCGAACTACGTTATTTCAGTAATAATGTTAAATAATTTAGATGTTGCGTTTATATAGAAGTGCTAGTTGTAATGAATAAATAAAACAAAGTCCTTGGTTTAATACAACTAATTAGAAACGACCCAAGCCCCAGGCTTTGATTTTCAGTCCTTTTATAATTTTATTTCCTGATGTCAATCCGATTTTGAAGGGGGTGAAGAAAGTATCCTGAAAAACATAAAAATAGAATAAAGATGTGAAAGAAAATCGGAGAGGGAAGGATATTGAAAAGAAAAGGAGTATATATTTGTTACACCTTGCAATCTGTGAAATCTCAATGTGGCAGTGACCTTGCAATCTGTGAAATCTCGGCAGTGAAGGCCACGTAAGCTTTCAATAGTTCGCCATTTGACAATTTTATGCGTTCTTCGCTCTCTCAAACGGGGTATCCAACACATTAGGCCTTGCCTTCAATAGTATTATCCCCTTGGTCTTCGCATAACAACAGTGGTTGCTATAAAAGTTTAGGATAGTGAAAAGCTTTGATAGTCCGTAAATTTTATTCAATCTTTTTATATTATTTTTCTAGCTATTTTTCTCTAAACAAAAATCTTGTAAAAAACTAAGGAATTGATCTCAATCCCAACAAAAATAAGTAGAGAATGGTTCAAGATCAAGGGAAGGATAATTCCAATTAAGTTAACAAGGTATGCTTCATTGTGCACAATGGTGAATCCTGGATTTTGAGTCAGTATGGGCGGTTGTTGATTGTCGACCATCGGCCGCAATAAAGTATTAAAAGCCCGTTTAATGTCCTTTTTAAAAAAATTAAAAATAAATAATGATTTCATGGAGAACGTGAGGTCAAAAACAAGAAAAATGTTTTAAATTTGCGTGTAATATTATTTTATTGAAAAATGTATGGTAAAAAATAAGATAGATAAAAATGCATTTTGAAAAAAAAAATGAAAATAAAACAAGGCCTAAAATTTAAATATAACAATTATTTTGTTCATATTGAACATATATAATTCTGTTATAAGAATAAACCGTATATTCACCAAATGACTTTGTTGCCAAGTATTGTATAATTTAGAGAGAGAGAGCATGATTTTGAATCTTTATAATTTTATTAAACCCAATAAATGTAATATATATTATTTTGTTGAATTAAGTGTCAAAAGCAATAGATGTCACAGCGGTCAGACTTTTAGTAATTATAATAGGGTTCAAGGTTCGAATCTCATCCAACTCTTTCCTATTGCATTAATTTTGGTAGTTGTTATAAACTAAAAGAATTGCACAATAAATTGGCTGTGAAGAGAATCGATACTGGACTTACAAAATGTAAATATAAGCTCTAACTACTTCAACTAGAAGGAGTATTTGGAAGAAAAAAGAATTATCCGTAATATAACTTAAAACCTTAATCTATTGTCAACAGAAAAAATGGCTTCCGGTGGATCCAGCTAGGACGGCCACTATTTGTGCAGATTTTTCTTTTCTTTTTCCACCTCAAGAAGTAATTTATTTGTGGGTAACATATTGTGACATGTTAGTCTTTGTCCAGTGAAGGCCTGAGTTTAAAATGATTGTGTAGAATTTGATTTTTATTCGAGTGAAGGCTTCATCCATGAAAGATTCAGTGGAGGTTTTAATTAAATTAAATTTAAATTTATTTAGCTTAATTCAAGCCTCAGCTGCTATACAAATAAGAAAATATAACCAAGAATGGATTTGAGGAAAGATTGACATTTTATTTTTAGAAATCTTTAAATATACATATATAGAGCTTTTCGTCGGAGGCACGACATTAACACCACTCCACCCCAGCCATGCAATCTCCTCCATGACAGCTTCAATAGCATCTACAACACCACCAGCTCCGGCCAATATATTATCCCCCATCCTTTTCAACATCATTTCGACCTTGTGGATGCAGCGGGGTACTTAGTACTTGTGTCCTTGGGGGATTCGAGCTCCTTCTCTCGAACCAATATGATCCACAGTCACAGCATGACTAAATAACCAACACATATGACAAAAACACAAGCACTGAAGCACAAGCAGCCGAAAAGAAGACCCACGAACTATTACACTTGCTTTAATTACTTCGGGATTGATTTTTTTTATTCTATCTGTCAATTGGGAGATTCGATGATGGACGCAATGGATCAAGAATTTTCCTTTCTCCTAGTGAGCAAGTGGGATTGTTGGGCAGAATGACATATCGAAAGCTTATAAGAAAGATGAATAAATTTCACAAAAATTAAAAACTAAAGAAAATTTTTTATTTCTGTCAATCAATGCTACCACAAAAGGCTTACACTGCTTTATATAGAGAAAACCCTAAGAAAATTAGGAAAAAAATTAAATAATGATAATAATAAAAGATTTTTTTCCAGAAAATGAAAAAAAATAGAGATAATGACTAAAATTGAAAGTCCTTATCTTCAGGATTATCATCCAACAAATGGAATTTAAATTTGAATTTATTTGATTGAGATATAATCAATACAAAAATTACCAAAAAAGGAAAAAACACATAACGAAGGTCTAAACCAAAGAATTTTTTCGAAATTGGCCCTACATCGGGAGTAAAACTCCCAAGTCTAGTTCATTGGCTCGTTTTCGATCAAATTTAACTAAAATTTTGCTAAAAACGAACAATCTCAAAATTTCTCAAAAAATGGGGAAGTTGCCTAATTTTGCTTGCGCTGGTCTCGCTTTTTCATAAAATTTAATTCCTTCTGCACCACATCACAGAAACTATTGCTCGCTCCACCCTTACCGCTACAACAAATCCAACCTTTACACCAACCTGCTTAGCAAAAGCAAGGCAAGTTTTTTATATTCGACAATTTATGATTTAGACACTTTTAAAGATCTCGTATAGCTACATATATACACAAATAACTTTGATGATTAGGTCAAATATGTCATTTGCGCGTGGCTCGTTTTATTTTCATTTTTGGGCCACAAAAATAAAAAATATGACCGTTATTCATCACATCAAGCCACCATATTTGACTTTTTATTTCTTTTGTGTGTCTCGTAACGACTGTATTTTTCATTCTCATTCATATTAAAAGGAGAATCAAACGGGCTCAACATGAATAATAGTCTTCCGCCAATATTTTAACTACTCTTTTTTCTTTTTCCTTTTTTTAGCATTGACTATTTTGTGTGAACGAATGTGGCCGTTTTCAGCATAATAGTGTATTTTTTGGAAATATGTCTACTATTTTATGATTTTCATTAGTTTGTTGAACATTTAAGAATGTTGAATTGAATATTGTAATTCCAAACAAGTAATTTAACTATAATGTTCTTTAGCAGAATTGCATTTCTGAAGTCACATTTTTCTTCCTATTTTAAAGTCATCTTAAATTTTGGTGCTTTTTATTTAATTAAAACCACTTGTATGGTGAAGTTTTTTTTATTAATATCAAGTATTGTACGAAATTAATGGTTCTAGAGATTTTAGTCGTCGTAATAGGCATTGACGCGAGACCATTAAGTGAAACTATTTTCTTGTACATTATTGTGAACGCATTGGATCATTTTGTCTTGCATATATAGTAGTTTTATTTGGAACGTAGGAAAGATTGTTAGTATACAATTTGTAGAATAATTGATTTTAATTGTCATTTAATTCGATCCAAGCTCAAGTTGCTTTGCATATTAATTCCTTATTCATTTCGTGTACTCTATAATGTTTTAAGAATCAAGAAAATATGGGAAAAAAAATAAATGAAATAAGACAAGAAATAAATTTTATTTCTAGATAACTTCAAACATACAATGGACCTCAAATTTACAAGAGCTAAAAACGTTTTTATTTGATGAATCTAAGAAATAGAAAGGCGTGACAATGTTCAACTTCCCCAGCTGGGTTTTGTGAAATGGCGTGTAACCTGCCATATCTTGATTTCAACCACCACACCCACCGTCCCCACCGCCACAACCTACGCACCCTCCGCCACAGCCACAATCGTCCCCTCCATCTCCACCACCATCACATTTATTGGTATCGGCTTCAATAGCAACTGTGGTGACTGCCGTAGCAGCTACTACTGCCCCACCAGCTTCAGTGAAAACAGTTATCCCCCATCCTTTTCGTCAGTTTTCTTGTCTCTTACACCTATTTCAACATCATTTTGAATTTGTGGAGGTGGTGGAGTACTTACTGTTCGTGTGATCGGGGGATTTCTCCTTCTCCGGAAGAACCATGATTTACAGTGTTTAAGTCCAAATTGAAATTGGCAATTTTCTATGTCAAAATCAAGTCCCAATTGAATTGCATAGGTGTTTATCGAGTTATAATCAAAGTCAAAATAGTTAATGATTGATAGTATAGGTCTTGAAGGAATTCAAGATGTCAAAGATGTCCAAGAAGATCACATATAATCAAAGGAATGCAATTAGAAGCCTAAAAGGTATCAAAGAACCGCACAAGTTATACTTCAAATTCTTATTGCAAATGACAGATTATTTCACATAGAAAGCATTCGAATTTGGATAATTCTATTTCTAAAAGAAATGTATCCCTTTGAGTCAGCTTTTCAACGCAATTTGAATCATCTCAATTCAATATTGAAAGAGAAAGTTATGATGAAAATACTGACCACTATTCAGTTATCGCTCGCATGTACCTAGTCTAGCACTTGAGCGACGATTCGACATCCAGAATTCTATTTTGATTCAAACACTGATTCTTCAATTCCTTTTCATCCCAAGCACTTTTTCCTATATATATCATTCCCTGTGAACGTCCAAAAGTGTTTTGAATCAGTTTTATTCTATAGAGATCAATTCTTTGATGATAAAAAACCTTCATTGATTTTAAGATTCAATCACCATATTAATTGATTTATAGATTCATTTAAATTTAGATTTGTTGATAAAGTTATAAACCTCCATATAAAACCACAGATCAAAATACACAAGATCGTTAATCAAACACCAAATTTACCTTCACCAATTAGCCTTCAAAGTTACTAGAGTTATAGAAAGAGAAGTTAGGAGTTCCTATGCTGCGGAACGAGGTTACATTAGTAGAACAATGTTCACTCTTGGAGATCGACAGAAAATAAACGATACCAAGGGTTGGGAGCTGGTATGAAGAGCAAGTATCTACGAGGGTCAAGGTGATTACAAAAAAAAAGGTCAAAAGGGACTAAGAGTTAGTCAGGTCTAGACCATACTGTAAGTCTCATCATTTATAATGGATTATTGATTGACAAAGTGTCAAGAGTTTTTATCTAGTTAGAGTTTTTTCGTGATCATTTTTGGTGTTCTTTACTGCTTTAATTATTAATTGTAGAATTCAAAAGACAGGATAGTTGCACTTGATAGACTAATCACCTAGAAACAATTAAAAGTGACTTATTTCTTTTTAATTACTTATTTCTGCACATTGGGTCTAAATAAATAAATAGATCGACTAATTAGAACTTTCACACAGTCATAGCATGAATAAATAAAGATGGTCCATACAGAATAAACGATCGTAGCAATCATAGAGAAAATGACTCAAAAAAAAAAAAAACTATTACAGTGTTAGAAAAATAAACATGCATTTAACCTATTTAATTTAGTTTCATGAATTTAGAAGTTTGAAATACATGTATTATTATTTAATATGCACCTAGTTAATTGTGGTTCATGTATGCATGTATTATTAATTAATGTGCACCTAGTAAATTGTGGTACATGTAGTAGAATTAAATTGAGGGGATGAACTTATGTGATAGGAATTCCTATAAATACCTATGTAATCTTGTGTTGAAGGCAAGTCCACAATTGAATAAAAAATCATTTACTCCTCATAAGTCTATTTCTATTTCCCACAAAGTGGTATCAGAGCCACAACACTAGAAACAATGGCAAATACCAACATGATCTCCTTCCAAGTTCCAAAACTGTCCAAAGAGAAATTTGATAATTGGTGCATCCGTATGAAGGCACTACTTGGTGCACATGATGCATGGGACATCATGAAGAATGGTTATGAGGTTCCCACCGATCTAGCTGCTCTCACCCAAGCACAAAGGGATCTTTTACAAAGCACTAAAAGGAATGATCAAAAGGTTGTTTCTCTTATTCACCAAGCATTGGATGAAGCCACTTTTGAGAAGGTTTCTAATGCTACTACAGCAAAACAATTATGGGATATGCTTCAAGTTGTTTGCAAAGGAAAGGAAAAGGCAAAGAAAGTTCGCCTCCAAAATCTACGAGGTGAATTTGAAGCTATTCAAATGAAGGAATCCGAAAAGGTGTCGGATTATATTTCAAGAGTGGCGACCGTTGCAAACCAAATAAAGAGGCTTGATGACGATGTGACTGATTTAAGGGTGATTGAGAAAATCCTTAGATTAGTTAGTGAGAAATTTGATCACGTGGTGACTGTCATTGAAGAATCTAAGGACTTGGAAGATATGACAATTGAAGAATTATGCGGATCATTGGAAGTATATGAAGAGAAGCTTAATCGAAGAAGGAATGAGCCATTGGAGCAGGTTTTACAATCAAAGCTCACATTGAAAAACAAGGAAGAAAAGGGAAATACAAGTTTCAAAGGACGAGGCTTTGGAAGAGGTAACCATATTTCATTTCAACGTAGAGATGAAAATTATCAATCCAACTCAACAAGAGGACATGACAGAGGAGGAGCAAGACCATATCAAAAGAAGTATGACAAGTCACAAGTTAAATGTTATACTTGTCATCAATTTGGACATTATTCATGGGAATGTAAAAGTGGTGAAGGTGCGAAATCTAACATTTCTCATGAAAAAGATATAGAAAATAATGAAGAGATAGAGTCTACTCTTTTGATAGCTTGCAAGGACCTGCAGCAAGGAGAAAAACATTCTTGGTTTCTTGATACTGGAGCTAGTAATCACATGTGTGAGAACAAAGATTTGTTCATAGAGCTTGATGAGAAGGTTGGTGGCAATATCACATTCGGGGATTCCTTCAAAGTTCCAGTAAAGGGGAAAGGTAAAATCTTGATACGTATGAAAGGTGGAAATCACCAATTTATTTCAAATGTTTATTATGCTCCAGATATGAAGAGTAATATTTTGAGTGTGGGTCAATTATTGGAGAAATGTTATTTTTTGTTCACAAAAGGTTGCAGTGTGTTTTTAAAGGATGATGCAGGAAATTTGATTGCTAAAGTACCTATAGCGAAAAATCGTTTATTTGTGTTGTCCATACAAACTAATATGGCTAAGTGTTTGACGTCGTGATATAAAGACTTGTCATGGTTGTGGCATTTACGATTTGGGCACATAAATTATGGAGGGCTCAAAACAATGGCTAGCAATGGAATGGTGAAAGGTTTGCCTCCAATACATCAGCCTAATCAGCTTTGTGAAGGGTGTCTTTTTTGTAAGCAGTCAAGAAAGGTCTTTCCAAAGGAATCTCATTCAAGAATTTCAAGGCAACTGCAATTGATACACACTGATGTATGTGGGCCAATCACTCCATGTTCTTTTGGTAAAAACAAATATTTTCTTCTGTTTATTGATGATTTTAGTAGAAAAACATGGGTGTACTTTCTAAAAGAAAAATTGGAGGTGTTTAAGTGCTTTCAGAATTTTAAAACTCTTGTAGAAAAAGAAAGTGGATTTAAAAGCCAAGCTGTGAGATCAGATAGAGGAGGCGAATTCACTTCCGAAAATTTTCAAGACTTCTGTGATGCCGACGAAATTCGTCGGTTCCTAACCGCTCCAGGATCTCCACAGCAGAACGGTGTTGTTGAACGAAAGAACCGAACAATTCTCAATATGGCAAGGAGTATGATGAAGACAAAGAAAATGCCAAAATAATTTTGGGTAGAAGCTATCGATTGTGCTGTTTACTTGTTAAATCGGTGTGCCACAAAGGTTTTAGCCCACAAGACTCCACTTGAAGCATGGAATGGGAGAAAACCAGTAGTATCTCATTTGAAGGTATTTGGATGCATTGCATATGTCCATGTTCTTGATGAGAAGCACTCAAAACTTGATGACAAGAGTAAAAAATGTGTGTTCGTTGGCTATGATTCAAAAACAAAAGGTTACAAGCTCTATAATCCAAGTGATGGGAGGATGTTCATTAGTAGAGATGTGGATTTTGATGAGGAAGCAACATGGAATTGGCATGTTGAAGAAGATAACTATGACTTTCTTCCTTTCTTGGAGGAAGAAGATGATAATGAAGAAATACATGAGACCACCACTCCTTCAACATCACCATCAATTGGTGAAATTGATGTTTCTGAAGGAAGTTCAAGTGAAAGGCCTTCACGTACAAGGAGGCTTGATGATATATATCGAGCAACCGAGAGAATTGATGATATTACTTTCTTTTGTCTGTTTGCAAATATTGAGCCCATAAGTTTTAATGAAGCTATTGAGGATGAGAAATGGAGAAAAGCCATGAATGAAGAAATCGGAGCAATTGAGAAGAACAATACTTGGGAATTAACAACTCTTCCCAAGGGACATGCTGCCATCGGAGTTAAATGGGTGTACAAAACTAAGAAAAATTCAAAAGAAGAGGTGAAAAGATACAAAGCAAGACTCGTGGTGAAAGAATACAAACAGCATCAAGGCATCGATTATGAAGAAGTTTCCGCTCCAGTAGCTCGGTTAGAGACCATACGACTGATAATTTCTTTGGCTGCTCAAAACAAGTGGAAGATTTTCCAAATGGATGTCAAGTCAGCCTTTCTCAATGGCTATCTTGAAGAAGAGGTCTATGTGCAACAACCCCCCGGCTTTGTAGTAAAAAGAAATGAGGACAAAGTGTTGAAATTAAAGAAAGCTCTTTACGGCCTAAAACAAGCACCAAGAGTTTGGAATTGTAGAATTGATAAATATTTTTAGGAGAATGGCTTTACCAAGTGTCCTTATGAGCATGCTCTCTACATTAAGGAGAATGACAATGGTGTTCTGATTGTTTGTCCGTATGTCGATGATCTAATTTTTACATGCAACAATCCAAAGACGTTTGAAGAATTCAAGAGAAAAATGTGCTGTGAATTCGAGATGACAGATTTAGGACTTATGTCCTATTATCTTGGGATAGAAGTGAAGCAGACAGAGGAAGGCATTTTCATCGTACAAGAAAATTATGCAAAAGAAGTTCTATAGAAATTCAACATGAGTAATTCCAATTCAGTTAACACTCCAGTAGAATGAACATCAAACTTTCTAGATATGATGATGGTGCAAAGGTGGATCCAACCTTGTTTCGAAGCTTAGTTGGAAGCCTAAGATATTTAACTTGTACAAGGCCGGATATATTATTTGGAGTAGGACTGGTTAGTCGTTATATGGAGGCTCCAAAGACAACACATTTGAAAGCTGCGAAGAGAATTTTACGTTACATCAAAGGGACTCTTGATTTCGGGCTACATTATTATGCGTCTAATGTTTTCAGATTTAGAGGTTTTAGTGATAGTGATTGGGGTGGCGACATTGATGATCGAAAGAGTACCAGTGGATTTGTATTTTACATGAGTAACACAGCTTTTACTTTGAGTTTAAAGAAGCAACCAATTGTTACTCTGTCAATTTGTGAAGCTGAGTATGTTACTATCAGTTCTTGTGTTACACAAGCAGTTTGGCTAAGGAATTTGTTGAATGAGCTTCATTTTGCACAAAGAGAGCCTACTGAAGTAAATGTGGATAACAAATCAGCCATTGCTTTAGCAAAGAATCCATTATTTCATGAACGTAGCAAGCATATAGATACCAAATATCACTTTGTGCATGAGTGCATTGCAAACAAGGTAATGAAGATTAATTTTGTGAAGTCTCAAGACCAAATTGGAGATATTCTCGCCAAAGCTCTCAAGTTCAATAATTTCAAGGCATTAAGAAATTTGCTTGGAGTTTGCAAAATTCATGTTTAGGGGGGGGGGGGGATGTTAGAAAAATAAACATGCATTTAACCTATTTAATTTAGCTTCATGAATTTAGAAGTTTGAAATACATGTATTATTATTTAATATGCACCTAGTTAATTGTGGTTCATGTATGCATGTATTATTAATTAATGCGTACCTAATAAATTGTGGTGCGTGTAGTTGAATTAAATTGAGGGGATGAACTTATGTGATAGGAAGTCCTATAAATACCTATGTAATCTTGTGTTGAAGGCAAGTCCACAATTGAATAGAAAATCATTTCCTCCTCCTAAGTCTACTTCTATTTCCTACATATAGCTGCATCCATAAATCACTCTGATGATGAAGTCGAATATCTATGTCTAGAACTAGAATTTTGTTCCTTCCAGGAATTCACGCAAGTTTTTCTCTGTTTTCTACGTCTTTTGTTGATAATCATAAGTTTTTAAAACAATGTAAAAGAATGAAGGTTGCTCTGACATTTCTTTTCTTCTCTTTTTATTTTGCTGTTTTGGTTTCTTGCAGGGTTTACTGTGGGGGGATTTTTCTAAATGGCCTATCACTATTCATTCTTGCCAAAATGTCTATAATACCCTTAATGAAATGACTTGCCATATTTTGCACAAAATATCCTAATTTCTTGGAATAGTTCCAAAATTATTCTATTTCTCTCATTTCGAATTTTAATATATAGTTCCATCCTTTGATCTAATAAATCAGCATAATATATAATATAATTGTCATATAATTCTTTAAGATTATCATATTCCTTAGATGATATAACCATAGTCTCTAGTTGAGAAAAAATATTTTTTTATTTTTTCTAACAGTCTTTCTAATAGATTATCTAATCCTTTAATTGTATAGCATGGCATCATTTAGATAATTTCTTACAAGTTTTATGAATAATAATATGATAGATAAATTTTTTTGCAAACATGAAAAGTAATAATCCCTACGATTCTTTCAAGATATTAGAAGAATTCTTTCTAAATTTAACAAAGACAATAATTTTACCTTACTTATGATCTTAAATCTGTATTCTTATAATCGAGTGACCTTTAGACTCTGAATCTGCAAACTGTTCCCTCAAACGGCCTTTTGCCTTAATGGGAATTCTGTTATTTCAGCTTCTTGCCCTCACTGTATCTTTTCTTAGAATTAAGAATAAGGATCTTAAGTAAAGAAAATTCCCCCTTTGTTAAAGTAAGAAATAGATTATCTTCTTCAATCTGTCAAGAATCTATGGGATGGGAAGTTTAGAAACTCATATTTTTCTGATATCAAAAGATTGGAATTTTATTTCTATAATGATTTATACAAGATTTCTATTGTATACAAGGAGTTTTCAGAAAAACTGGTTTTAAAGAAAGTTTAAGGAAAGAGAATGGTTTCTAACTTGAGATGATCCATTCTTTCCCCAAAGACCTCTATTTATACATGACTCAAATTTGCTATAATTGGTCTATTACATCATTGCATACATCAAAATTTGAAAAGGCTCACATGCCTCTCTATTCTTTTCCTCCTGGGGTCTACATTTTCACATGTATTTTTTGTTTTTTCATCAAAGGGGCATCTTTTCCTCTATTATTACCTCTCCATCTTTGGCTCCATATACAGCTGGCTAGATGCTTTGGTAGTGGTAGGTCCCCTTCCATTCATCTTTTGTCAATCTTTTTAATCTTGTCTGCATGTGGGGCATTCCCTCAATCTGCATGATTCTTGGATTGTTGTAGGACTTCCATTAATTTGATGAGTATCAAATTTCTGGATATATTCTTTCAAAATAGTAGATTTTTCTTTTCCATTATTCGTAAGGAGTGTCCATCCTTCATATTGACACAAGCATCTGAATTTTTTATCATATAAGTTTTTTGCATTGTTATAAAGAACTTTCATCCCCAAAACTCTTCAGGATTTTATCGATGATTTATTGATTTTAGGCAATGGTTTATTATTTCAGCCAACTTAAATCTAAAAATCTCGCCCAACATATCCAATTGTGATAATATGTTCAGTAGGATAGTATATCCTTCCATCAACCTCGGGACTTATTGAATAAAATTTGATATAAATCGATCTCCCTTGGGCAAATTTGAAACTTCTGCCCTGAATATATCATCAAAATTTTCAATTTCTTTTAAATCTTTGCCTAGATAGATCAAATCCAGAAATCCATAATCTGCCGTCATTTTGACCATGAAAGGGTCTGCATCTTTGGTAATTATTAATCTGGGATAAACATGATCTCCTGATACAATAAAATATGATTCATTTTCTTTCAATTCATAAACAATTTTGGCAAATGATTTATATTCTTATTCTTTTGATGATAAAGGGGTATCATCATCTTCATCAGTTTTGATTCTAATAACTCTTGTATGTTCATCACCATTTTTTATAGTTACCTTTCGAGGACTTACTATGTCTCGTTTGAGATTGCTGGGTCCACTGCTGCTTTCTGGCTGTGTACCTGTTTGTATTTTTGAGATTGTATCAATTGGTATTTCCTGTTTGATATTTAATGACTCGAATTGTGAAGTAATATCAACAATTCTGTCATTCAATTCTTTGGTATATTTGGAATGAGAATTAGAAATTTTCACCAACAATTTGACATTTTGTTGGATAGATTCTGCCATTTGCTCTAATTGCTCAATCCCAATTTTCATATATTCTAATTCTTCCATAAGGAATTTCATTCGTCTGTTGATGTCTATTAATGAATTTTTGATATTATCCATCTCCAAATTCGATATTCCTGCTCAAAAAATCTGCAAGATAGTTATTTATTCATTTAATGTGAATAATATCAAAATTGTAGAATGATAAATATGCTTGCCATCTTTGTACCCTTCTATATTGAGGTTCCATAGGTAACTTATTTCTAATAAGTCCTGCACCTTGAGAATTATCAGTTTCAACAATAAATTTTTTAGATAAAAGGAATAATGAAAATTTTTTTATTCCTGTAATAATTGCTAACAATTCTTTTTCATGAGTAGTATAATTTATTTCTGCTTGGTTAAAAGTTCCACTTGAATATCTGCAAATTTTATTTAAATCTATTTTTAATATAGCTGCCCAATATTTATCCGAGGCATCAGTATTAACAATTAGATTATCTTTTTCATCTGGTAACCTTAATTTTGGTAAATTTTTACATTCTTCTTTTAATGATTTAACAATTTCAATATGTTCTTTGTTCCAACCTTTAGTATTTGTTTTTCTAAGTAGAATTTGTATCTTATGTCTCTTTTTTGAGAGATTTTCAATAAATTCTTCAGCATAATTTAAACATCCTAAAATTTTTTGTATTTGTTCTTTAAATTTTAATTCATTTGGAAAGTTTTCTATCTTTTTAGATATACGAGTCTGTAATTTTATTCCTTTTCTATCTATTGATAATCCCAGAAAATTTATTTCTTTTTTCTCGATTATAGATTTCTTTTTAGAGAGTACAATTCCTTCCTTTTTGCATTCATTTATGAATTGTAATAAATGATTCTTATGTTCCTTTTTTATTATTAGAGTATATTAGTATATCATCTATATAAACAATAAGAAAATCTCTAAACTTTTTGAATATATTATCCATTTTCCTTTGAAATATTTGAGGTGCATTTTTTTAAACCAAATGACATAACTAACCATTCCTATTTTTCTTGAGTTGTACTAAAAGCTGTATATTGTATACTATCTTCTTTCATTTTTATTTGCCAAAATCCTGATTTACAAAATTTGGAATAATATTGTTTTCCTTTTGCAAGATTTATTAGGACTTTTTATTTGGTAAAAAGTAACCATCAAATTTAGTATATTTATTTAATTCCTTATAGTTTATTACCATTCTCACTTTTCCTCTAATCTGCTCAGAATGTTTCATAACCATAAAAGCAGGAGTACTATGAGTTCCATTACTGGGTCTAATTAACTTTTGTTCTAATAGTTCTTTTATTTGAATTTTAAATTTTTGCATATCCTGTAAGGTATACATCATTGGTCTAACTCTTATTATAATATTTTCTATTAATTCTATTTTAGTTTTAGGATGATATGGTTTCCAAAATAATTATGGATTTTTTCCATAAATTTTTTCTAATTGTTCTATGATTTTTTCCATACTTATCTCTATTTTTGTTTTTAGGATCTTTTTATATGATAATTTTTTGTTTTTTAGTTTATCTTGTACTATCGGTCGTTTTTCTCATTTTTCACCACGCTGGGCTGGCTGAACTCTGTAGGGTCTAAATTCTCTTGATATTTTTAATAGATATGCACAAGGTGTTTGTAACATTATCATGTAATTATTTTGTTCATAATATTGAAATTGTTGGATAAAGTCATTTCCTAATAATATATCACATTCTAAGTTATTATAATTGTATACTTTATTTATTATAACTTGTTTACTACCAAGTATTATATTAATTTTTTCAGCACTATCAATTATTTGAGTTCTTTCTCCAGTCACTCCTGTTATTTTTATTTTACTATTTTTATTCCATGATTTTATTAAGAAATTTTTAAAAATTGTTTTATCACTTCCTGTATCAATTAAGGTACAAGTTGTTATGTTTGTTTCTACTATAGTAACTTGTATATATACTGTCAATGAAAAACTTATTTGATTATTTACCCACTTCCTATTTTATATAATGTAGTTTGTCCTTTATGAGTTATATATAATCCTTCTCTTTTTATACTTTAATCTTCTAATCCATTTAAGAAACTCATTCCTAATAATATATGAGGTTCAATATCCATACTTTCATCCAAATAACATGGTACTAAAATATCAATCCCACCTATTTTTATTGGTACCTTTACCTTTAATTCTGTAATATATAGTTGTCCATCAAAATTCCTGTATTCATGTGGTTCTCTCTTGTAAGTCATTAATCCTTCATTTTTATTTGCAGTCATATGACATTCACCAGTTCCTATATCTATCAATATATTTGGTCATTTTATATACCTTCTACCGTTGAAATATTTTCCTTCTATTTTCATATTTCCAATATTTCCATGAGGTTTTATTTCTTTTATACCACTAGTTTCTCCCTAATATTCTTTTTTATTCGGTAGTCTAAGACTTTTTGATTTCTTTATCAACCTTCCATTGTGAAATGTTATTTTATAATCTTCTTCTTCTCTTAACTCTGTTATTTCAGGTTTATTTTTAGTTATATTAAATTCATATTCTTTTGCAATAAGATTTATTTCTTTGTTTGGTTTCACTATTCTACTAATATCCTTGTATTCCTTATGAATTTCTATGTATGGTTTATTGGAATAAATATTCTCATAATTAGAATTAGTAAATGTATATAATGCCCTATATTTTATAGTCATAATTTGATCTCCTGGTTCCATTATATCATTTCTATGTAATTTGAAATGTAATCCTAAAACTTCACTAAAGTTTTTATCTTTCAATGAGACACAATATTTTGGGTAACAAGTAAATATTAACTTTTGATATGCTAAATTTCCTTCTATAGTTCCTAAATGACCATCTTCAAGATTTATAATTTCTTCCATCATGTAAACTTACAATTAATGGTGAATCTATTTCTTCCCTAAATAAAGATTTAAACATTATTTGTATTCTTGCTAAATAAACATATTGGATCTTTTCACTATGTTTTTTACTTATTTTTGATAATAATTCTGATACTGTACTTTTTGTTAAAAGATTTATTTTACGTATTCCTTGAGTTGTCTTGACATCTATAGTTTTTTCAATCTTATGGTATTCATTTATTGCTATTTTTTCTCTTCTCCATATTCTATATAAAATTTCTCATTTTCCTATTTTCAAATCTGAGGATAAATTTTGTATTTTCTTAAATTTATTATTGTCAAAAGTTACTTTAAATCCATAACCTTCTATTCCCTCATATTTTTGGATTTCTATGTTATTATTTTCTATTTCTTCAATTTCTCTATTCAGATTCTGATCCATTATCTTCTAAATCTGCTTCACTTATAAATATTTCCTGATTATTATCATATTCAATATCAGATATTTCACTTAATTCACTTTCTATTTCAAAATAATCCTTTTGTAATATTCTTACTTTTTTTCTTTGTGCAGTCAGGACTTATATGACATATTTCTCCACAATTCCAACACTTACATTGTTTTTTTTATCTTTCTTATAAAGTTTATTTTTCTGTATATTATTTTTTCTTTTATAATATTTCCTTCTAGGTTTTATGTATTTTTTCTTAAAGTTTCTATATTTTTTAAACTTTCTGTTTTTATACTTTCTTTTATTTCTTTTTTCAGAATTACATCCTCATCTTGTAGGTTTTTCCATATCTTTACAACATTTCTAGTTAATTTTTCTGATTTTTTCAATAATTGTCTTTGGTGACATATATATGCAAGTCTTTCAAATAAGAATTTTATTCTTGATACTAGTGTTCTAGGTATTTCTATATTTTCTTTAATATATTTTTCAAATTCTATTTTAAAATATATTCCCCATGATCCTGGTAATTTATTGTAATACATATCTTGATATACTTCTTGATTTTCATTACTATAAAATTGAGTATAATAGTAATCCTTGAATTTACAAGTAGATTGTTTAATTTTACACATATCACAAATTGTTAAATTAATTAACTTAACTCTTGCATTATCTTTTTCTCGTATTACTTCTTCATCATCATTTCTTAACCAATTTTCTCTTAAGAATTCATCTGCAATATATTCTACTAATATTTCTATTCCTAATTTATTTGACTTTATTATTTCTGTTTGTACATTTCTTTTTATTAATGATTTTGTATCACTACTAATTCCTTCCCATCAATTTCTAACATTTCCTTCAAAAGATGCAATTAAAAAATCTATTCTTCTTTCAATATTTTCCCATATATCATCTTTATTATATAAAAAGAATAATATCATTGAGTCTGCCCAAATTATTAAGGCTTTCTTAGTATCTATTTTGCAATCTAAGTCTAATTTTGTTCCTCCATGGTTAACAGGTTTATCATAATTATTATTTAATTCAAATCTATTACTATATTTATTTCCTTTAGACGGTTGTTTATCTCTTATTTTATTATACAATTGTCTATATGGTTTATTATATATCGGAGCATAACTTTCATCTAGATCTATTGATTCTTGTTTAGAGGTTCCTACGGAATTAGGTCATCCTCTAGTATTCATTAAGATTTGGTATTCATCATCTATACTTTCTAAACTTAAATGATCAAAATTATCTATAAGTAGATCTAATTCTTTATTCATTTTCTTTGTCTTAATTTTCTTTAACTTTTTGTTTACTTAACATTTTTTCTCTAGATTTCTCTTCTTCTAATATTTTATGTAATATATTTTTTCTAAACTCATCATCCATGCTTCCTGTTTCTATTATTATATTTTATCTGTCAATATTTTTTTTCCCTATTCTGGTTATTTCTTTTTCTATAAATTTTTTATCTATCCTATTATTCTTTTCTTCATTTTCTTTAAATTTTCTAACTTCAAGTTTCAATATATTTATATCATTTCTTGCTTCTTTTATTTCATTCTTTATTTCTTGTACATTATTTATTAATGTTTTTATTAAATGTTTTAATTCTTCCATATGTTTACTGATTGACATTTTCTTTTATCGATTTTTTGATTGACAATAATAAAATGATATATACTCAGCATTTTTACAATCTATTATCATTTTATCATACTTTTGTTTTATAACTTCAATATTTGTTAGTTCTTTTAATTTTTCGTAATACCTTGCTTTTTCTTTATACTTTTCTTGTTTTAATTTTAATATTTGTTTTTCTTGAGTTTTAGTTATATCTCCAGGTATTAATAATTCATCTAAAATTTTATTATTTATTAATCTTATTCTTCTTAACTTTCTTTCTAAAATATTTTTAGTTTCTTCCATTATATTTTTATGATGATTCAAATATTTCTCTATGGTACAATTCATTTTCAAATACTTCGATAATTATTTCATATGTACGTCTATCTTTAATAAATCCTTCAATTAATTTATGTAATATTTGTTCCTTTATTTTTCTAGGTAAATTCCTAGTTACATGTAATGTTATTATTTTTAATTTATTAGGGATAGGGTTGAAAAATATATAACATCCTTTTTCTTCAATACATTGATAATAATTATTTGTTTTTATGATTTCCATAATAATTTTTTTTTCTTCAGATTATTATGAAATCTATTTTCACTCTGGATTTCTTCTAATATATATATATATATACTCTAAAAATTTCTAATACTTCTTTTATGTCTTTACTATATGTTCCAACTTTATTATCTTCTTCTATATAGCCTTCTATATTAGAACTATATTTTACTTGATATCTTAGTCTATTTTTATAAGTTTCAATAATTTCTTAAATCATAAATTTTATTTATTTTCAATATCTTTTAGGTAATTTATTTTTATATATTTTCTCATGATCTCTATGGCTCTGATACCAACGGGATGATGCTACTATGAGCGAACAAAAATCTAATAATAAAAAATCTAATAATCTAATATTCTAAAAATTCTTTGTGGTAATCTATTTTTTATTGGCCTTCTCATAAATTTTTAAGTAATTCTTCAAAATCTAGTAATGTCTGAAAATTTATAATATCAACATTTGTTATCATATCTATGTCTGTTCTAAAAGGTATATTATATTTTAAGATATTTTTCTTCCTTTTTTCTAATTTATCTATGATACCTTATATATCTTTTATGATTATTGATCTTACAATTCATTTAGCAAAATTTTCTAATAAGTTTTCTTTGAAACACTTTAATATTTCTTGTGATGCATATAATTGTTTTTGATATCCTATCTTATCAATTTCTTTTTCAAACTTAATTTCTTTTTTATTTTTAACAATATTTTTTATATTATATGGTCCTCTCTTATATTTGAGTTTTTTCATTTTATAATTATTCATAAAGATTAATAATTCTTTCAAATTTTTAGAAAAATTACTTGTTAATTTTTAAAGACTTAGATAAAAGATTTTTATTATGAAATAGGTTGTTTTTAATATTTGTCTAAGGGAATTCTACGTAATTCCAAATGTTTGAAAAAGTTAAGGGCCATTTTGAAAAATGACCTCTCTTATTTTGGCCAATTTCATGTATTTCCTCGTTTACTGTGTAGGCTTTGTGAAATTTTTATCCTCACAATTTTATTTTAATATTTATTGTACTTAAGAAAAGTCAAAAGTGGGGACAACTGCAGAAAAAAATAAAAATATTTTGTAAATAATAATTCAGTTTACTAATTCACAATTATTCTTCCAGAAATTTCGTTGTAGTTCTAGAGCACGTATAAAGTCAATAGTTGTCTGGAACAAAAGAGATGAACTAAAAAACAGTAATAGGATATATTTCAAATTCTGTAGGAGTTTTCAAACATCATGAAATTTGAGTTGCTTATTGATTTTTAGCACACACTTTTGAACCCATAAAATTCATCTCATTCTCAATTAGGCTTGTAATTCGATAATTTACTTTTAAAAGAGGATTCAATCCCATGTCACTCACATTCATACATAGGATAAGTACATTTGCTTGTATTTGAAGTGCTAATAACTTCATGCTCGTCTTTTCCATCGATAATTGACTTCCATGAGCCAGAGATAACTTGATAAACTAATCCTTTCATGCAAATTTTTAATTGACGAGTAATATTCACACTTCGATTCTTGAAATAGTCAATAAAATTGGTTCTTTATTTCAATCTTCTTTTGATCTCCGAATGAATAGATTGAAGAATTTAGCATTGACTTGAAAACTATTATCATTAGAAATATTCTATGCTTATCATCCTCATCAATTTGGTCCTACATAACCAAACGTAGTTGTTGATTACTCAAGCACTGCCCACCCAATATTGCCAATTGGTCCTTGAAGTTTCTAGTTTTTGTAAAGTCTTAAACTTTCTTCAATCTACAAGTTGGTCCCCGAACTTTCTGATTTATGCAAGTCGGCTGCTATATTTTCTGGAAGCTTTAAATTGGTCCCTGAAGTTGTGCTTTGGTTGGAATCCGTCCCTGAAGTGTTATCTTACTATTTGTCAGCTGTAAACAAATCAACGAATTATTAAATCCTAAAATTCTCAAGTATTCGTGGAGTTAAAGAGACTTTGGTTATGTTCTTCATTCCATTGTCTTCTGAGAATTATGTAAAATAATATAAAGAAAGGATACGAGGAGAGAAAAGCATTTTATTTATAGAAAAATTTGAACAAGCATTTTATTTATAGAAAAATTTGAACGGACAAAAATAAAATTTACAAAGATGGGAAAGGGCAACTTCTGATATCACAATTCCAGGAAATTGAAGGTATCACAATATTCAACCTCCGCAACCACCGCCGCAGCCACCTCCACCTCCACAACCGCAACCACCGCCGCAGCCACCTCCACCTCCACAACCACAACCACCGCCATCACCGCCACCGCAACAACAACCTTGGGAAGTACCGCAGCTGTTTCCGTCCCCACCAGCGGTTACAGGCGCAGCCCCACGACCACCTGCCCCACTAGCTTGATTATCACGATCGCGATCCCGTTCACTTTCATCCGCAGCCACCACAACTGCTGCAGTAGCGGCTGTTGCAGCCACAGCAGCACCTGCTCCGGCCAACACCACCATATTCCCATCCTTTATGCCACTGACCTTTCCATCTTTTCCATCACCGCCATAATATGTTGGCGCCGGAGTTTTGCTCCGTGTGATAGTCGGATTGTCAAAATTTTCCTTTCTACGGTGTCTACTTGAGAAACAGCAAAACATTATATGATCAATAGTTGTAGAACAAATACATTAACTTGTGCTTTCAGTTGAGAGCCCGGCTCTTTTATAGATGACATTTAATTCAAATATAATAAATAATTTTGTTCATGTAGATTCTCCTGATTAGTGTTCCATTGTCTTGACTCATTCAAACGTTTACATTTATGTAGGTAGTTTACCTTAACATCTAAATCAAAGATAAATGACTAGACAAGCAATAATGATTCTAGCTGAAATTATAGGGTAATGTAATATTAATATACAAAAGCTAGAATAATTGACATTTTTTTTTTGTCATTTACAAACTTACGAACGTTAGTATCCCAGGTGACATTGATATTATATTTTAATATATATGGAATAATTGACATTTTTATTTATTTATCTTTTTTTGGTCATTTACAAACGTATCCTAGGTGACATTGATATTATATTTTAATATATACATTAAAATATATATTTTTAATACATACCACAAAAACTATATCCGTTGTATCCTAGCTGAGTCACATATTAGTACAAGAGTATTTAATGAGCGTGGCAAGGATTAGATATGGATGTTTGTGATGTGCCATCCAGAATATAAAATTAAGGTTGCGTTTCGTTATATAGAATTAAATTGTATAAAGTATTAAGTATAAAATTGAAATAAATATAATATGTATGTGGATGCTGTATAGCATTAGGATGGATTAAGCTCAATATAACTTTTTAATTTTATGTTTAGAAGAATGTTATTGCACTATGTTCCGACAATGACTAGATTGTAGTTTGCCTAAGCTTAATTTTAGCTTTTTGGGCATAGCAAGATAGCAAAACCCGGTCCGAGCTTATTCACTTAAACCAGAGCCCAAACCAAGTTAGTTCGAAGTCGTAACACAAATTTTGAATCGAGAACTTCAACGAAATGATCTATAATGTAAAATAATGATTCAACCTGCCTTTGGGACGATCTAGGAATTGATATATATAATATGAAGTGTTTGAGGTTGAATATCATCAGAAAATCACCAAAAATCGAGAACCAAGGGTTTCCCGGATAGCATCACCACTCAAGCGCCTATCGGGCAGGCAATGAGAGTTCATTTCATAACTTTCTCTTATGATATCAAAGAGATGATTCAAAGTGCGTTAAAAAGTTAACTCAAAATACTACAATTCTTCTAGATGTAGCATTTTTTCAGTTTAAATGTTTTCTATGTGAAAATGCATCACTGCTTGTGATTGAAAATTTGGAATATGACTTGTGCAATACTTTGACACTCATTTTACTTCTAATTGCATTCTATTGATTATGTGTGATCTTGTACATCTTTGAGTTCTTTAAGGACTATACTATTAATCATTGACTATTTTGACTTTAATCACAATTTCATTACTTAATTTTGTCTAATGAATAGCCAATTACGAGTAAAGACCTAATAAACTTCTCATTTGACATTCCGTGACAAAATCGTTTATTTTAAAATTAAAATCAAAACAACTTATCAAAATCTATCATAGAACTCAATTCTAAAACTTTACTTCTACATCTTGTGAACATATTTCCTAAAACACACGAACTCCACAATACCGTGTGAAAAATCAAGAGGAAACTAACAGTTAAAAAATATAACTAAGTCATATAAAAGAATGCAAGTAAAACATTTGTAACATCAAAGCATGCAATATTACATGTATCAACGACTTAGAAATAAAAATAGAATATTAATAACAATATTGCCTAAATATTTAAACACAATATTGATATTAAAATGCCAAACACATAAAAAATCATTCAAACATATTTATGACTCTCCCTAAGTCAAATATCTAAATAAACCCAAAAAAATAAAAATAAAAATAAAAATAAAAATAAAAATAAAAATAAAAATAAAATAAAATAAAAACCTCTCCCTAACTCCTATACTCCAACTTTCCTCGAAATAAATACCATCTCTCCCTTTTTTCTCACGAATAACAAAGGAAAACAAGTTATACAATCGTGAATAATATACAGACAAATGAGCTAAAAATATGAATGTGAACAAGGTATGTAAAATTATCCAACCCGTGATGGGAGAATACAAATTTTCATTTTAAACAACTGTTTTTTCATGGATCTTTAAATATAATATAAAAATCATAAAAGTTAAATCACAAGAATAGTTGTTTGCTTGCTTACGCAGATATGATTTTATAAAAAGTGAATTTTTTTTCCACAACTTATTTTAAACTTAGATGAAGTAAATTGTATATGAATTCCATGTGTGAAAAAGTGTCAATAATCTCTTGTAAACAAGATTCAAAATCTTATATTAGTAAAAAAGGACATACAAAGAATTTTTGGTTAATCATGAAAGTCAAACCCAGTGCTGTTATGACCTTTTTAATTTTAAAAAGCTCATGATTTTTTAATGTATAATTTTTCTTTCTTCCCCTTTTAATGAGCATATATAACTTTGGGAAAAATTTCATATTTAAGAGATTAAGTACGATTTATTTCAAAACTATAAAACAAGGTTTTAAATTTCAAAAATTAGATATTAATTAATTTTTATTTATGAAATAATTAATTAAAAACATATTTTACTTATAGAATGTATTAATGTAACAATTCTATATTATTTGGTTACAAATTATTGAATTAACTAGTGACAAATTATTTCTCAATCACGGATAAAAAATTTAGGAGTCCCAAATTATTTTACAGTCATAAATCAAAAATTTTATAAGTCACAATTTAGTCATTGGTCACAAACCAACAAATTTATAGGTCAAAATTTATCTATCGATCACAAATTATATATTTTATAAGTCTTGACTCAAATTTTTAGATCATATATCATTTATTGGTCAAAAAATATCCAATTTATTGGTCACAATTTCAAATAATTGGTCATAAATTATTTGTTGATAACAAATTAACTAATTTATCGATCACAATAACTAAATAATTTGTTACAGTCCCTCTTTATACAACTCCAACCCAACACAGCCCCATCACCATCGCCAGAGCTACCATCTCACCACTGCTTATACTAAGAATCAAAACTACCATTTCAACCACACCATCACCACCCAAAAAAGGCCCCAAACCTACCATTACCGTCGCCACCGCCACCACAGTCATAGCTGATCCACAACTATTTTGATTTTAATTACAACTTCATTGCTTTAATTTTGTTTAAAGTATAGCCAATTACAAACAGAGACCTAACAATGCCCGAAATAGCTAGTTCTTATTCATGGATGTGAAATTCGAATTCTTCTTCTCGTGAATTCTATAGAAGTTTTTTTTTTATTAATCATCATGCTTGGTATTCCTGTAATACTCACTTCTCTTTACCGATTGTCACGTTAAAACGACCTAGATTGGATGGGGATTGACTCCTATTTGCCTCGTATCCAGAGGCTAATGTCAAATAAATCTTGGCTAGGCCAGGCTAACACATTTATTTTAGTTCTCTATATAAAAAAATTTGGGTTTGTCCAGTATTCGGGTTACCGGAATTTTGGTATATGGATTTGTAGCATACCCAATAAGTTAATATTGGACAATCTTAAGAAGGAGAAATGGTTAAATTTTGTCTATCGAAGTGTTTAATGGAGTTTAACACTGCGTACCAATTGTATACTGTGTTGTCTGGAAGAATTTAATATATTGTTTACTAAGTCCTTGTTTGGTGGAATTAAAATCAGATTTTTAGTATATTTTGATAAAGGTTAATGAATTGTGTGGTTAAAAAGTTATGAGGTCCATAAAATGTGTTATTAAAATTAATTGTTGACTTATATTAAACTCTGGATTTTAATTTCCACAAAACAGGGGTTAAATGTGATTACTAAGTGGTGTAGCGTTGAAGATTAAAATTCAAATTGATACTTAGTATTGACTTCGGTCTATGAAAATTTGGAAATAGATGAAAGAAATAAAAGCTATGGATACTGGACTCAAGCTCTGTGTAGGTAAAGGTTTTGAATCAATCAGGGAAGAATTGGTCTCCCTGTCAGTTGCCAATCTTACAAAAAAGCACAATTATGGACCCTGGCAAGTTCAATATCATATGGTAAGGATTTTCCAATGGATTGAGGAATTACAGATCTCAGTTTTGAATGGAAGGTAATCAACTTGCAGATTGATTGGCAAATTCTGGATATAAGGAGAAACAATTCAAAATCTTTATGAAAGGAGATTTATGTGGTGAAGCAAGAGGGATATTTAGGCTGGACAATGGAGGTAACCAAATATTAGAATGAGAAGTCCAAAGATTTGAAATTGGAAGCAAGAAGGGAAGATGGAGAAGAAATCTTAGACTCATGAGATAGAACTGTTTGATGCTGATTTTAATATTGTTATTGGATAGTATTGATAGCCATCTATGGAGACCAACAAGGTGAAAGCTACTCAATAGGCACTCTACATTCATATCTGGTCGTCAGCTACTATGCGGTCCTCTATGTTTATAATGGGTCGTCGACTTCCATAAGCACTCTACATTTATGCTAGGTTGTTGACCTCCATGGGACCATTTGTCACTATGTGCCCTATCACCATATATCGATTCTCACGCCAGAGGTAAAACGGGAGAGAAAGTTCTGCCCTCATTTCTCAGGTAATATTTGTTCATCGGAGTAGCAATAGCACCTTACACAGCCAGGAGGGCACGAAGGTATTGTTTCACAACTACTTCAAATATGTTGGTCAATAGGAAACAAATTGATGTATTAGTAAATAGATTTAATTATTGTTTTGTTAAGAAGTCGTCATATATAATTTCTTTTTGAGGTTGAGAGGTCGTTATAATTTCATTTTGAGGTAAGGCTGCTCGTCGCCCTCGTTTCAACGATTTTTCTATCAATATAACTAGGATAGAGAGTAATGCTAAACCCCAAGAGAACCTAATTATCAAGCATTAAAAACTGCGCTTAGGTAGGTTGTACTTTACCAAAAAAATAATTAAATTTAGTTTAACTAAGCAGGGTAGAATTGTTAGTCTATATGTTTAATGGCATGAAAGATATGGATTTTAGTGGGGGTTCAGAAAGTTAAGTAGGCACAATCCCTTAATTAATTGACAATAAGAGAGACAGCCCTTATATTTTCAAATATCACATAAATTTAATATCTAAGAGAAAATAAATATTAATAATCAGTTTTTCAGTTTTTGTTTCTCAGGTCTCTAATGAGTTACAGATAGAGTTCAAAAAAGTCAAAATAGGCTAATAATTCCATATTGATACGAACTAATCCATATGCTCTCATTTTTAAGAAGATTTCGGCTAGAAGCATACAAGTACTATAATTTTATTTATTTTATCCATGGGTATCTAGTAATCATTTTGATGATCCGCAGTATAGAAGAAAAGTGTTCGGGCATTACTAAATATGGGACTATAGAAATGCATTCAATCGTCAAAAAAGATGATTTGATTGAGTATTGAGGAATCAAGCCATTTAGGCCAAAATACCAAATGAAAGTAGATTGCTGGAATCGAAATATCTACAAGATCATTGTCACAATTTGTACCGATTAAACAAATTATGCCTCAAAAGGTCCAATATATATATACATTATTGGACCTTTTGAATAACAATTTTTTGAACCTTAGTCAATGTTAACTTTGTATTCTATTGGTATTGTGATATGGAAAAATGGTTACATCATATATTGCAAGTGAACCAATTTAATTAATTTATGAATATTTTTTTTTTCAAGAAATGAGAAAAAAAGAGAAAGAAATAAATTTTAATAATATTTTTACAGGTAATATAAATTTGGAAGGATAAAAAAATAAAAAATAAAAAATAAAAATAAGAGTATAAAGGGGGACATTTCTGTGATTTTTGAAAATACAGAGAAGGTTTCTAGTACTTTCAATTAATCGAGGTGTATATGGTATTGTCTTGTCAATCAAATTCTAAACTTTAACTCTTTTCGGAAAACAAAATGCAGCTTTTTTCTTTATAATATTAAAACTTTTGTACACATTATAGAACTGAAAGTGAAAGTATTTTAGTCATTCTGATCTTAAAAGTAAAGGTTATAGTATTGAAGCTCTAATCAAATTATTAAAACATTAAGAAGATAATCTCAATAGAATATAAGAACAGGATGAACATAAAAAGAAATTTCCAAACTCTTGGTGATCTAATGTATGTTTATTTCAGTAATGACTTATTATTGCAATTAATTATATTCTAAGAAAACTAAGAGATTAATGAGATTAATATAATAATTATTTAAAAATTTCTTCTTATTATGCATTTATTAGATCCCTTAAATGGGACTAAATATATATTCGCAAGAAGCAAAATCACATACTTTTTTATAGAGAATATTTTAATTGTTCAAGAGAAACAAGAAAAATATTCTTTAACCATAAAGAATTTGCATTCATCTATAGATTTCTTGAAACCCAATCATAGACGATTGAATAGTCGGAGATTGACCTTAGGCTCAGCATTGGTTCACTAACAAGGCTATATTGCTTTGTCAAGTGTTGAAGATCATAGGAATTATAATTTGTGAAGGAAATGAACCCATCAACATCATCTGAAATGCATATATTGGAAAATTCCAAGCTTAAAAAGAGTGAATTTGAATTCAATCAATCCATGACAGCCCTTCTTATTCTTAGAATGAGAGTCAAGTCACATAAGACTTACAAGTACAAACTTTAAATAGAACTATTTAAAAACTTGTGAACTATTACTACAAATAGATGTCACAACACAGCAATCTCCCATCAATCTTTGAAATAAACGAGTTTAAGTCTACCATTTTGTTAACACTGCAATGGCTACACTCCAAAACTATCCATATTTTCCTCCTACACCACCTCACAATTTTCCATCGCCACCGAAGGTACCACCACCACATCCACCCATTGTAACCTCACCACCACCTCATATTGTTCCCTCACCACCTCACCCCATCTCTCCACCACCACTACCGCCTCATGTTGTTCCCCATCCACCACCACCCCATCCACCCATTGTAACACCACCACCACCTCATATTGTTCCCTCACCACCTCACCCCATCTTTCCACCACCACTACCGCCTCATGTTGTTCCCTCTCCACCACCACCTCCACCGCATATTGTTCCCCCTCCACCCCATTCGGTCTTTCCGCCACCACCACCACATATTATTCCATCTCCACCCCATCCCTTCTCTCCACCACCACCACAACCACCCACTCCAGGACACCATACTGTCATCATTTTCATTTTCGTTTCACTTGGTGGATTATTCTTCCTTGCATTTCTCTCAGTTGCCCTTTTCTGCTTCCTTAAAAAGAGAAAGAAGAGAATCATTCAGGAAACAGATAAAGTGGAAATTGACGAACGCATAAGAGTCCATGAAGACATTGTTCCTGGTCCACATGGAAAAAAAACTGTTATCCTAACCATTGATGATGATGTGAACATCGAAGAAGAAATCAAGAAGAATGAGGTAGTCGGGAAAAGTTCACACATGAAATCAGCCGAAAACCATCCTCAAGCTCTGGACATGGTAGCAACCACATCTGATCACACTCATAATCATCACTAACAGAGACTCACTTGAATCATGAACATCCATTGGGAAAACAGCAGCTTCATTATCTTGTTTGTAATAATAATTATAATCTTCCAAGGAACGAGGTGTAATAACTCAATGTAATACGAATAATCTGAAAACGTTAAAATGTAAGTGTTCAGTTCTGAGTACAATATTCAAAGGTGGACAGTACATGATTAAGATCTTCAGTTTCTTTGCTTCTTCATTTTCCATTCAGTCAAAACGTGCATTTTTCGCTTGTTTTTAATTTTTAAGATTGTAAGGCCAATCTTTTCCTAAACTCTCAGCTGTTGTACGTTTCTGTGGAGTGCAATTGGATTTGGGCCTGTTACTTGTGAGTTGTGGACTGCTTTGGGTAACTGCCTAAATAAATTGGATCTGGGTGACTGGGTTATTGAGTGGCCGTTAGGTATATGAAAAAAAATAAAAATAAAAAAACTCCAAAAATCTGTGAGGTCATTTGACCCCACATGACCCATGTGAGTCCTTTAATGTGTTTTTTGTTTGTTAAATAAAAAAGAGTTGTGCTATGGGTACATTATGGACACCATAATGTACACTAAAAATTATTCAATAAAAAAGGGAACCTAGCCATTCAAAATCCTTGCTTTATGTAAATTGTAAAGCAAACCCAAGCATATCAATGTAGATCTTAAATTATACTCTAGGATGCTACAGCAATCAAAATCCATTCACGCCTGCTTCACGCAGTTTTTGAATCCAACCACCATTACCATATCTAATCTTGCTATTTGTATAAATATCTATCAAAAACATAAATAATAATATTAAGAGAGAGAGGTTGATTGCCAAATTTTGCTTCTTTAATATACTCTTCTTCTTCCTCTTTCAAAATACGGTGAATCGGTTTACGGATTTTTGAAGGCTGGTCACTCTATTAATGGAAGTGAAATTACTCATTCATACAGAGAAATCTAGATTAGAGAAGCCAAAAAAGAAGTTGCAGTTGGAGAGGCGATAAAAGCAACTGATGGAGGGTTTTGGCCCGTAGAGAGAGAGAGAGCGGAAAGGGAGGATTTTATTTAATATTTATTTTAATATTATTTAATATTATTAATTATTTAATATTTGATTAATTTATTTAATTATTTTTTATTTATTTATAATATTATTTAATATTAGAATAATTTATAATATTATGTTTTTTTATTAAATATTTAATAATTTATTTAATTCTTTAGTTGTTTTAATATTAATATTTATTTAATATTTGATTAATTTATTTAATTATGTTTTTTATTTAAAGAAAATAACTTAGCCTATAAATACGAAAACTAAAAGATAAACCTTCAACATGTTAGGCGAAATTATGTCACTTGGAAATTGGAATTACACTAATTCAAAAAATGAAACAATCATGATATTTGTTTTTCTGTTGCCTATTAGACTGTAAAGCAGTCCAAACTGGGTGTCATCTTTGGTCAATTAAAACCTTCAATCTTCTCAAACTTTGAGGGTCGCTTGAGGATTAACCCTTAATGGCTTGAACGTATCTGACAAGAAGCGATTGGGTCCAAAAAATCCAAAGAAAAAAAGAAAAAAAAAATTTCGGATTTTGCCTCTTAGCACCATTGATGCTTTTGCATGTCTGGTAATAGTAGAAGTAAGCACGTCAACGAGCAAAGTAGAGCTGTCTTAAGAGTCGAAATTTGAGACTCGAGCTCGACTCTAGTAAAATGGTGCAAACTTTTTTAGGGCTCGAGCCAAGCCGAGTTTTTTGCTCGGCCAAAAAAAGAGGCCCAACCGGAGCTTTCGGCTCGGGCCTATTAAAAGATAGAAAAATGTTGCCTTTAAATCCAGGAGAGAGAAAAAAAAAAACTGAAAAGGCCCAAGCCGAAAACTCGGGTCAAGCCTCTTTTTGTAGCTGAGCAACTCGCACCATTTTACTATAGTAGTAGCAATAAGCATGTCAACGAGCCGAGCCGACTTGCGAGTTGAAATTTGAGGCTCGGGCTCGACTCTAATAAAATGGTGCCATCGATGCAGACTCAGAACATTAATCGATTTCTTTTGGAAGGAACGTTTCTTTTTGGTGAAATGTGCATTTTTTGAGAAAAGAACTTTCAAGGTACATGTTGAAATTATTTGTACATTTTTTATTTTCCTATTACGATCATTGGCATCAATAGCCGCATCCGTTCTCGTTAACCGGCGGTAAACATCAAAATCAAAAATCAATATAAAGGATAAAAAACGAGAGGCGACAAAGGGAAAAGTGAAGTATATATAAAACAAAAAAGTCACACTTCTATAGAGAAAAACACAAAAGCCATACTTCACGCTCTGAATGAGGACATGTTATCTATAACATTACATGGCCATGTGACTTCAAAAAATTTTGGGCCTTTGGAGTTGGGCCCAGAAGTTCAGTGGGCTTCATTGGGCTCCATCCCTGGCTTCAATGTGTTGGGTAAGTGAGGTTGAACGTTTGGTGGATCTCATTGGGGCCACCACTTTTTCGACAAGGAAAATGCTTCTTGTATGATGAGTGGAGAAAAATGAACAAAAGGAAATCTGTCGTTCGAACTTATTTCACCTCCTTATTCTTCGGGAATCCAAAAAACATTTAAACTTCATTTGGGTAGGGAGGAACAAGGTTGCTCTCTCAGAGCCACATACACTTCGCCGACAAATCTAACAAGATCCCGCCACCACAACGTCACAAAAACATCGTCACCATCATCGTCGCTACAACCACTCCACATCAACAACCCCTACAAATAAAATCCCCAAATCTGTATCCACAAAAAAAGCCCAAAATCTAAGAGTACCTAACGTTCGGTTCTATGAACCCAACGTTCGGTTCTATGTCCAATGAAAAAAATTAATTTCAAAATAGTACATTAAATTTGTTTGGTCTTTTTTTTTTTTTTTTTCTTTTGCCTTTTTATTCTTTACCTCGCGCGTTGGGTTTCTGTACATTAAAAAGTTTTAAATTAAAAAAAATTTATTTTCAAATAACCGAATGTCCGAACCCCCAATATATAAAAATTTATTTTAAAACGTAAAGGATTTTCAGATACTATTTTTTAATTTAGACTAGGAAGTTAATTATTTTAAAATGTAAAGGGTTTTGAACGTATTTACGTTAATGCGGGAGACGATTGTAGGAGTAACGAATCTAATCTAGTATAAGCAAAGGATCCAATCCGCATATGCTTTTAAAAAATAAGAGTAAAAAAAGAAAAATCTGAGAGAACTTAACATTTGGTTCTCATGATCCAAGAACCAACGTTAGGTTCTTTGTCCAATGAAAAAATTTTATTTCAAAACATTACATTTGGAATATTTTTTTTTTTTTTTAACCTCGCACGTTGGATTTCCATATATTAAAAAATTTTGCATCAAAAAAATTTATTTTCAAATAACCAAACGTTCGGTCCCTTATCCGATAAATAAAAATTTATTTCGAAATGTAAAGGGTTTTGAGATTCTATTTTCTAATTTAGACTAATAAAGGTAACTATTTCAAAATGTGAAAGATTTTGAACGTGTTTACATTAGCATGCGAGACGGTTGTAGGAGCAACGGATCCAATCCGCAAATGTTTTTGAAATTTTTTTCAAAAAATAAAAGTGAAAAAAAAATCTGAGCGAACCTAAAAAAATTTGGGTGAAAATAAATTATTTCAAAACAATACATTAAAATTGTTTGCTCTATTTTTTCTTTATTCCTTGTACCTACCTTAAAAATATTTATTTCAAAAATATTTAACACTAAAACGTAAAATTTATTTTGGATTAATATTTGGAGGAACAGAACCAGCCCGCTGCATTTTAAAAAAAGGAAGGTGGGCTTGATTGCATCAAAGACAAAGATTGAGGACTAAATTGCTAATATTAAAAAGTTGAATATGAGTGCAAAATGAGGTTTCGAAGTGCAGGAACCCAATTGGACACAAAAACAAGCAAATGGAGCAAAATTAAGTGAAAAATGATGGAATGTACTTCATAGAGAAAGTCTGGGGACCAAGGTGCACATTTTGGCCCCCAAACACGTACCAAGGCACGCGCCCTCACTTGCAGGTGAAGCGCGTGTTGCCCGCCTCAGTGCAAGGCACCCAAGCCAGGCTGCCAAACTCAAATTAGGGCGCGCGAGGCTGCCAAACTCAAATTGGCGCGTGCCCTATATAATACTAGTCATGTGCCTCAAGCTAAAAAAGAGAACCCTATGTTAGGTTCTCGAAATTACAATTAACAAAAAAAATAAAAATAAAAAAACTAAGGTACACCGAAAGCTTAGCTAATAACCCTTACGTTAGGTTCTCATAGCTAAATTGATAAAAAAAAAATTATATATATATATATATATATATATATATATATAACAAGAAACAATAGCAAGTTCTATATTATTATGCACCGATAGTTCACCATCAGTCAGAAATTAATAGCATGGACCCAAAAATGAAAAGCAATTCACTGAACATAATCATCAAAATATTAAACAGCAATATCTAACATCATATATAGCTTGGTATTGGAAGCACCACCACAATCATAACGACCCAAGTTCCAAAATGAAATCCAGACCTTTTTCGCCTTATCTTGGGGCAAATTTTACTTTCCCTTCTAAAGAAATAGAACAGTCCATCATTTATTCCTTTGTACAAATAAATCAAAATCATATTATCCTAACCATTAATGTTTCTGCACAAGAGAACATATTAGATCATCAACTATGCTATCATAACCATGTACACAACATAGGCAAAATTACATCACCATATCTCAATGCATAACTGAAATATATAGGCAGCTACCTAATTAGTCTTTGGCTAAAAGTACGTAGAACAGATGCCATTAGAGCCAGGAAGCTGCCCAACATATGACTTACCTGCTCAATAAAAGGATACTGAATATTTGCACCTATTAGAAAGTACACCTAAAATAGATATCAGGAAGCTGCCCAACATAACATTGCATGCAGAGGTGAAATGTTTGAGATGCATGTATAAGACAGAGTAAAATGAACGAAATGGAAGACCTTGTAATTTAAATCATGAAACTAAATGAACGTGACATACTAGTCAGTAGGAATACCATGGAAGTAAAGCAGGAAAACATGAAAGTATATGAAGGTGGTATACTAGAAAACTTCTTCCCGAACATGAAGTCCATTAGGTACATTGATTAAGAAACAAAACCTGTTGTAATTTAAATCATGAAACTAAATGAAGGTGGCATACTAGTCAGCAGGAAAACCATGGAAGTAAAGCAGGAAAACATGAACGTAAATGAAGGTGGCACACCAGAAAACTTCTTCCCAAATCTGAAGTCCACTAGCTACAATGATTAAGAAACAAAACCTGGAAGTCAGTAGAAGTGCCTATAATTCGAGGAACACAAGCATACAAGTTTATATACATTACTAGATTCCAGATACTTCTTTTTCAGGACTTGTGCTTCTTTTCCAAAATTTTTAACCTTTTGTATAGAAAATATCCTCAAGCTGAGAAAATTTCCTACATATGATACAAAACCAACATTCATTACCCTCTTTCCATCTTGATAAATTATATAAAACCAACTGCATGGGTTACCCTTTATTGCCATTCAACCGTCATGTCCATGAATTTTGTGGATGGCTGAATCAACCTTAAATAAACCAAACAATTGTGGGGTTTTCTTCGCCCTCTTGCCCTGCCTTATGCCTTCAGCATCCACAGCATAATTGGGGCTTGCTTCAAATGGCCCAGTAGGAGTTTGATCAACAAGACTTTCATGAGCCTCGGTTTCAGGATTCAACCCTTCATCAATGATGTTGGCCGCTCCAATATCAGTAACGCCAATATTACTTTCAACCCCAGGCATTATAGGTGTTCGATTTGGCCATTCATCAAAGATGTTGGCCACTCCAATATCAGTACCGTCAATATTACGTTCAACTCTAGGTCCACGCATCATATGCGTTATTAATGATGTTGGCCACTCTACTCACCAATGCTTGGGCTATGAAAGTACTCCTCTAGATTACTTTTATCTCCTCCTGGCATCATTGGTGTTTGATGTTCTACTAAAAAGACTAAACATTAGCAATGAAAAACACCAAACAATTAACATTAACCAAAATGTCCATAAATTCCCATTAGAATTTGAAGCCCCTTGATTTTCATCCACATCTACCAAACATAAAAAACATGATTACATTAAAACATAAATAAAATTTAACACACTAAAAAAAGGACAAGATAAATAAATTACCATTTTCGTTCACAATAAAATTTAATCTTCGCTCACCCCACAGTTTTACAAAATTTGCATATCTCACAGCCCAATCAAATTTTTGTGAAGCAGTGCGCTTCTTGTTGATGATAACCAATGATGATTCACGTGGAACTAAATTAGCTCGTAAGTTTAGCTTCAACAGACACAAGTCTGGCCTGTGGTATGCCAATTTTTCAAAACATATTAATATTGTGCATAAAAGCACAAGATCCATCTTCTCAACAAGATACTTGGGCAGAAAATCGTCCCAAAATTTGGCATATGGCCCCCACATAATCTAACGAAAGAAAATAACATAAAATTAATTGAAAATTAAAGAATATTAGAGTAGAGTAACTAAAAATTCACATAAATAAAATAAACTTACATTGTCACTTGTGAGCATCAAATCAAATTCTTCTCTTTTCTTTTTATTATAAGAATTTCTTGACTTGCGCTCCATTGATTGAGACCACCCAACCATCAATGGAAATCTCAAAAATGACTCTCCATCCTCAAAATTCTCTCCATAAATATCAACATTATAAAGAGTGCGGGAAATTATGGGCATGTGTTCATAGCAAAAAAACTATAAACAAATGAAAAAAGTAAATTATAGTTCATTAATATATATAAACAATAGCAATGAAGGAAATAAATAAAAATAATACATATCATGAGAAAAGGGGCATAATAAGTTATGATTTTTGGATTTTTACCATTAATTCTTGCTGTTACTAGTCAATACAGAAAGATCTACGTGGAGACCTCATATGCATACACGTGGCCACCACCCAAGAATTGGTGCAGAAGGGACTAACGTCCGAACCGAGGTCGTTGCACTAAGTTGATCTGAGGTTGTTCGCCTTCCGTCACTGAACCACTCTACTATTCGATGTCCTTAACAAATAGAAGAAGGTCGGACAAGTGCGTCTCCAAAGTTGACTAATGTGACATGCGTAGTTAATAAGTGTTAGAAATGTTAACCTAACTTATAGAGTGACTTACCTCTTGTCAAAAGTCTATTAACATAATTAATAAATGACACAGTTGATGTAACAGTTAGGGTCAGCAGATCAGTCCACGTGGATACAATCATACGATGACCACGTCAGTCTCATCACTATAAATAGGAAATTCTTGTATCAATTAAGGGATCTTGGAAATATAGTGAAGGGAACAATATACTTGCATTGTCCACTATTTACCTTCTTCTACAAACATTCATATTTATAGTAGAAATACTACAAAATTCGTCCACATGTATATTGATAAGTGTGTTTTTACAAACTTATTTAACTCACAAACATGGACAAAGTAGTTGAATTGTGATTTAATCTCGTTAAATTCATGCAATGTAGGTGTTTCTATCGAAAAGATGGAATTCAGAAGAAAAGAGCCGAAAATGACCAAAACGGAACAAAGCTATAGTTCGGGTACCAAAGGTGCAAATATTGGAAAGTTGAGCTAAAGTGCAGAACTAGAATGAAAATATAAAAAGTATGAGATTGAGGACGATACAAGACGATCGAAGGAAGAAAGAAGTAACATTGGACCGAATTGAAGAAAAGTGAAAGATGAAGGACTAAATTGCAATTAATCAAAAGATGAGCCGAGCAAGTAATCAAGGAATTGATTGACCCAAATATCAATTAGGAGTCAATATTTGATAATGGAACAAAGAAAAGAAAGAAAAAAGATCAAGAAAAGAGAAAACGGAGTTCAGGGACCAAAATAGCAAGGTTGTAAAGTTACAACCTTGCGACCGCATGTATCTAAACCATGCGGTCGCACATGAAGAAGTAGGGATCTTTTGGAGACAGATCACTTGAACCATGCGGTCGCATGGTTTAACACCATGTGGCCGCATGGCTTTAAAATCCGAACAAAATTCTGAATTTTCGTTTTTAATTGAAACTCTTTTGGGACTCCGTGAGGACATGGTATAAAAGTCAAAATTCATCAGAAATAGGGCAGAACATCCAGGGAGAAGAAAAATACAACTTTTGGAGGCAAGGAACACGAAAAGCCAATTTCACAAGAATTCAAGCGGATTTTCAAGGTTTTATTCAAGAATTCAAGGAATTTTCATACGGGTGCTATTCTTTTTATTTATTAATTTCATTTTTTTTCTGTAATTATGAATATTCTAGGCTAAGTTTTCAATTACTAGGTGATCGATGAACCATTGTTTGTTATTTTATTTCTCATGAATTTAATATAAAGACTCGTTCGGATAATTTGATTGGTTTACATGCATTAATTTTCTTCTGCAATTAGTGGCCAATGATTGTGTGAGTGTTGATGACTTATTTCTTACATTCAAGAGAAGTGGAATAGGTTCGATAAGGTGTAAATTAACATAGGGTCCGATAGGGGATAGAGATATACCCCTATGCTTTATGCAATTCTTAAACTGTTCACAAAACCACATGCATTCTTGTATATTTGCATCATCCATAGAGATATAGGCTGGTGGTTTACAAGAATAGGTCTAATATATATCGAGAGAATATATTGGATAGAATTAGGAACATTGAATTGACAAATTTCCATCGAGTCATTAATTTTATGAAATTAGGGTTTTTATAACTTCAATTGGGGATTCGTGATCCTAGTGATTTTAGTCTGATTAATTTCCATAAATTAACTTTTGAATTTGCATAATTTCATTTACTTGAGTGTTTGAGTCATTTAAATTAGAGAAATTTCTCAATTAGGGTTTCTAATTGAGAAATTAGGGTTTTCGATAGAAATTAGGGTTTTTAGTGAAATTAGGGTTTTTAATTGAAATTAGGGCTTTTTGCATTTAGACCATATTTTCACTCAATTAGATTCGGTTAAAGCCAGATTATATAGAATTGAACTACTCAATCTCTGAGGGACGATATTCGGACTTATTAAAATCCACTTTATTACTTGTTACGAACCGTACACTTGCGATAGTTTTAAATCGAAAGAAATATTTCGTGAACATATATCATCCCGCATCAACAACTGTCGACCATTTTTTAGGGTCAACAAATTGACGTCGTCTGTGGGAAACTTGGAATAGCTAAACCATGAAAATCCTATGGAGGAAAAATTTGAGTTTTCAAAGGAGAAACCAAAAAGGAAAAATCCTTGAATATAGGTAGACAACTCATAGAACAGAGTAAAAGAAAGGCTATATCCATCAAGAAGGAACGGCCATGAGTCCGAAAAAGGAAGGAATCACACCAAGTCGAACCAAAGAACTTTTTGGTAAGGAGACATCCTCACAAAACGCCCCAGTAATCCAGGAGCTGCTGTCAACCGCCCCAGTGATCCGCCACCAAAAAAATGGCTGGAGAAATAGGCCTAGGCTAGCAGCAAGACTCACCAGAGAGATGGCCATCGTCACCACAAATATGAGATCTATCTCCCGGCAAAACGTTGTAATGCGTAAACTATTCAGGCGCATGCAAAGTCAACTGGCTAGATCCTCCCAAAATGAGGAAGTCGTTCCCCTAGAAATAGGAATAAATATGGACATGGTTGCCAATAACGATACCGATCGAATGATTCAGGAGGCTACCGTTCATGTAGAAAGCAGCCAGGCTAACACACCAAGGGAACAAGCTAGTGTTTTCAATAGACTTGGTCCTACAAGAGACAAAGAAGGCAAGCCCCCCATTCCACCAGCTCAAACCGGGCGACCTCCTATTTCCTCGAACAGACCACATCTGCTCAATTCCTTTTCGGAGGAAAATTAGCATGGACAACCTCAGCCAAGAACCGTAGACGAGTTCACTCTTAGATATATGCATCCCCTGCCTAAAAATAGGTAGGAAAGACGAGTTGCATTAACTCAAACGCGGACCTACCAAAACTGATCTCACAAGAGGAAAAGGCTCAATCCCAGAGAAGCTCTCTTATAGAAAGAGGCGCTAAGACATATAACTACCAAGCTAGACTCCACACCCCCGGTCTATATGAGCTGACTTTCTTAGGAAGTCGGTGAACTAAGGACACAAACCCCACAGAAAAGTGATACGCTATCTTTCCCATCCCAGACAAGAGATAGAGATAGGAGACAAAAGTCATAACCATCATCCTCATGAGAAAAGTAGAAGGCCCTGTTCGAAAAAATGAGCGCTAATTTTAGCTTCCTCGAATTAGCTCCTCTTGCAGAAAGAGGTGCTAAGACATATAATTGCCAGAGTAGGCCCTATGACATCGGCTAGCCGAAGCAGACCCATCGACATTATTCACTGGAAAGTAAGGTTTGCTAACCTCTACAGGTAGAACAGCTAAGCCATAAGCCTTAAAGAATTATCTTACCTAAGGAAGTTGGGGCATAAAAGGTAAAGGCTGATCTCTCCATGTCGAGGCTAAAACTCCAGTCCCATCTGAATAAGAAAGTCGGAATGGGTTAGAAGTCGTGCTCGGACCTTGTATACATAACCCCAAAACGAGCTACGCAAAAGAAGCTTGTTCAAAGAAAAGGTAAAGATGAAACCACCTTGGCTGAGATACCAAATGCAGAAAAAGAAAGGCCTCGCATGGAGCCACCCCCAAAATATGCATACACTCTAAAAAGGAAGACTATGCACTAATCATCAATTACAAAACCAAAAAGATACGCACGATCATCTGAGAATTGTGGAGAATAAGGACCTCAGCTCTCTTCGTAATGTACTTAAAGAAGGCAGCGTCAGCACACAACCTCATCTTCCCCAAGGACCTTAAGCAACATCTTCTATAAAGGCTTGTGAAAATTATCATTAAGTTATGTCTTATTTCTAGAACCTCGTTGTTTTAACATCTGCTGTTAAATTAGAAATTATTAGTTAGCTTGTATATAACAATTACGACTAGCATATTTTATGATCCATCACACCAATCTTATTTTCATACATGTTGATTTACACTGTACTCGGAAATCAGATATGACCTAGTCCACTCCACGAAGAAGAGACTACCGAAACCCTCAGCAAAGTGCATGACACTTTCTGAGATAATTCCTTTGAAGGAATAGGAAAAATGTATAGCCCAAAGGGCATCCACCCATAGAGGCACTTCAGAATATGAGTTGAAAAGCGTCCGCAACGCTCAACACAAGAAAGGACACCTTGATAAAAGAAATGGGAGCTCAAAGATACACCCCCCCCCCAGAAATAAAAATTCGCCCTAAGGGCAGAATAATGCGAAGGGTCGGACCCGACAAAACTAACCCTCGTAAAGATACAGAAGTTGCATACGAAAGGATAAGAAAATAGAGAACTATTGCAAGGGCATGACTCTCTTCTAAAAAATGACCTTGAATATGAAGCAAAAATAATTCGAAGTCCAAACACAAATTCACATAAAAGGTAAAATTTTATTTATAACTACAAAACATTACAATCAAGGGCATCAGAGCCACTTACAAAATATTACATAGCACAAAAAGAGAATAGATTAAAAATGAAAAAAAAAATAACAATGATAAAGTATAGCCACTGCACATAGATCGTCGAACCTCTTCTCCTTAAGAACGTCCACCATATGCCGCGACCTTCATATTTACAAGACCTACGGGACTGTTGAAACTCAAAGTTTCAGCTACAATACACTCTGTCTTGTTTGTACTAGCAGGGGAGGTAGTCTAGTTGTCTAAGGAAAGTACGAGTTCGTCAACCTGCTGCGAAGGTCGACTTAAAGTATGGCCCAAATTGCACCCTATTGCAATAGAATACAAGGCAGTGGGTGACCCTTCGCATTGGGCGTTCAAAGAAAATTGTGCTAAGACTACATTTGCACTTTTTATTTTCATTTTCACAAATCCAAGCATTCCATCAATTGTACCCCAAGAAATATCCAACTAGCACTCTCCATAACATTACCCAAAACCAAGCAAACCTTTGCACCAACTCTCCTCAAGATCTACCAAGCATAAATATGATTTCTTGTCATATCATAAAGAAACATCACAGAGCAATTCGCACCAATAAATAAGTGTTCAAGCAAAAATGAGCCTTTTTATAGCAAATACATGCGTTTTTTATCGTCAGATCTTAAGAATCTGGACCGTCCAAATTTGGTAAACTTATAGGCCACCAGATAAAATTGGCACTTCAGCTTCAGGGCCCAGATCGAAACACTTGGCAATGCCTTGAAAATTGAGGGCACCGCCCTCTTCTGGAAAACTAAACGTCAAAATGGCAACTTGTGTCAATAAATGATAAAAGATGGTCCAACTATCCGAACCGTCTCAAGCATCACAATTTTAGATGCACAACAATGACAGCTAATCATTATAGCACAACGCTTAAGACCCTTCACATATTCCCATGTTGACCCTACCCAAACCTTCTCTGTGACACTTACAACCTTGACAACATTACAACACAAAGGTACCTCGGCCTACATCCTAAAGCACTTTGGCTCTGCTATGAAAACACCTCAGTTGATCCTCCTCGAAAGCCCAAAACTGAACTAGGGGACCATAAGCTCAAAATTCAACGTCACCACCCTCTCACAAATTATAATTTCCACATCATTTATTGTAAATTAGACTTAGGGAACTGACATCCATCAGGAATTTCTTCTCTTGGAATATTTCTTGAAAACTTTTGAATTAATTACAAATTCTATGTGTCACATAAATGATCGAACATAGACTTGGGAAACTATTGTTACTAGTCAATACAAAAAGGTCTGTGTGGAGACATTATATGCATACACGTGGCGAGCACCCAAGAATTGGTGCAGAAGGGACTAACGTCTGAAGCTGTTAAAGAAAGTACCGAGGTCATTGCACTAAGTTAATCCGAGATGGTTCGCCTTCTGCCATCGAACCACTCTACTATCTGAAATTCTTGACAAACAGAAGAAGGTCGCATCTCTAGAGTTGATTGATGTGACGTACGTAGTTAATAAGGGTCAAAAATGTCAGTCTAGCTTATAGAGTGGCTGACCTCTTTTCAAAAGTCTATCAATGTAATTAATAGATGACAGAGTTGATGTAATAGTTAGGGTCGATAGATCAGGTCACGTGGATCCAATCCTACGGTGACCACGTTGGCCTGATCATTATAAATAGGGAATTCTTGTATCAATTAAGGGATTTTGGAAAATATAATGAGGGGAACAATATACTTGCGTTGTCCACTGTTCATCTTATTCTAAAAACATTCATATTTATAGTAAAAATACTACAGAATTCCTCCACGTGTATATCATCCCGCATCAACACCTGTCGACCATTTTCTAGAGTCGACACTTGCTATCTTAAATTCTCTCAAGCTGTGATGTAAATGGCATAACAAAGCAGTTTCCCATGCATAATTCCCTATGGCGTCAACATTTCTCAACAAGGAGAGATACATGCAAGGTTCCGACCCTGAATCCCTTGAAGGCATAACAAAACATCCAATAACATAAAGAACGTATGCCCTAACATAAGGGTTAAGACCAGCTCGGACTATATCTAGGGGAATGTCCTTAAAATGTATTAGCTCTTTAATAACTACTTCACACTTGTTCTTCTCATAATGATACCAAGCAGATAAAAGCAATTCATTGCGAATGTCGGGCATTCAGCTGCTTTGTAATCACGCCCAATTACAGGCATGGCCATCAATTGGAAACCTCGTAATCCTAGCTACATCCTCCAATGTTGGGGCTATTCTTTGTTCGCCGATAATAAAGCATGAATCAGCTGACTGCCAGTCCTTAAGCACCCTTAGATGTGTTATATTCTTATACATTTTTCCTGCAGCAATGATAGATTTTGAAGTTACTACATTAACAGAACATAATGAAATTTATCAGCTTAAGCTCCTAGACATATTGCAGGTACAACACATATTTACATAATGAAATTTATCAGCTTAAGCTCCAAGACATATTACGGGTACAACACATATTTTGGAAGCTAGTGAAGTTGGTCAAGTGTAAAAAACTTATTGTCAATAACATCTACCCATCCCAATAATGCAAGATAGTTCACCATTGCCTCAAGCAAAACGTCCAACCTATTAGGTTCATCCGAGGACCCATTTCCCCTTCATCCTTCACATGTTGCCCATACAGATTTTTATGTGACTTGCAAGTCTAAAAATCTTTAGTTTTTGATAAGGTCTTCACATGTGGCATGGTTTTAGCTGTTAAGTTGAAATAGAAAAGTTGCTACTACTAAATTGAATCAATTTTTCACAATTTACAACAAAAAAGTACTATTAGTAACTCAATGAACTAGAATTAAAATTAAAATTTGGAATATAAAATCCTAAAATCAGAGTTTTGTATATAACTATTCGTCATGAAAAGTTTGAAGACACTGACCATATGATAGTCAAGTGAGGTTTTGTCCATTTAACTTTTAGAGGTCAAATAAACAGAATCTGACCATGACTACTTTCACACCAAAGCCTTGGATTAAGAAAGGCAGTGCCAAGAAAAAAAGGAATCAGGACAGTTGTAGTGCAAGGCTTATAGGTTGAGGACCACTAACCAGGCACATATTTTTACAGCATAAACAAAAATTCAAGTGCCAATTCACAATACAAAGACAAAGAAGCTAAGTATCCTGTAAAACGTATTAGCAAATTCATATGATCTTATTTTTTCTTTGGCATGCAATGATAAACCGGTACATGTAATCCCCATCATAGAGTAAAAAATATGCCAGAATGCAAGTCACACTCTAGCAATATAAAAAATGAAACAAAATCACCTTGTTAATATGAAGATGTCAAAGAATGATCGTGCAGTTTCCACGAATGAGAAAAGGAGAGACGAAGTCGACTGCATGATGTTTAGATAGTTCTTTATGAAAACTATCTCAATATTGAGTAATCATACAATTAGAGAAATGGCGTATTCCATAAATAAACCGAACATCATCATTTTATAATATCACATATTTGAAATTAAGTCATGTGTTCTTAGGTACAACCTACGATGCTTGGACTCGCCATTTCGGTTGGAGTACCCATGTCGACACGATATGACACGAGTACCGGTATGGAATACGGGCCGGATTCTTCATGTTTCGAATGGACATGGCAAGAAATCCTTAGAAAATTTGTAGATTTACCTCAACGATAGTGTGGCTAGAGATAGAAGATGGTTAGCGCCGACAGTCTTTGGCCCAAAATAAATCTACGTTGGTTGCCTGTAAATGTTCACTTTCGAGCCCTAATGTCATGAAGAAGAAGAAGAATTATACGTTGTATGTTTCTGTGAAGTGTAATTGGATTTGGGCCTGTCACTTGTAAGTTGTGCACTTGTGGGCCGCTTTGGGCAGTTGCCTAAATAAACTGGCTTTGGGTGACTGAGTTACTAGGTAGCTGTTAGGGAAAAAAATACTCCAAAAATCTGTGAGGTCATTTAACCCCATGTGGGTCGGCCAATGTGTATTTTGTTTGTTAAACAAAAAAGGGAACCTAGCCATTCAAAATCCTTGCTTTATGTAAATAGAATTATGTAAATTGTGAAGCAAACCCAAGCATATCAATGTAGATCTTAAATTATACTCTTTATAGAAGTTCGCCTCAATGTGTGACTACATTATCTTCCCCACTTTAGCAATTCATTATGATAAAAAAAAGTTTAACTTGCAGATGTTAGAAGCTTTTGGTTTTGACCATCTATGAAATGTGTTGACGTTCAAAAATGGCACCAACAGATGTCGGGTCTACACGTGTCCACACGAGTAGACTCCGGTGTGTTAAGAATGTTTGTTTGAAATGTATGGAGTAGTGTTTATTTTCCCCTAAAAGATGTGCTAAAAATTAATATACACATTCCTTATTCTTTTTTCCTAGGTTTTCTCCTTTATTATATATATGTTGTTTCTGTTGTTCCACACATATCCCCCTCTTTCTTTTTCTCTCAAAGAGAAAGGTACATATAGAGTTTGGAGAAGACATGGTGACTATTGAATCCGAACCACGTGCCCCTACCTCCTTCTTCTACACATCACATCTTTCTTATACATGCATATATTACATTGACAAATGGTCAACTGTCATATATTTTTAGGTTGATATTCCCGACATAAGATAGAGTAGACGTCTAATCGGTCTTTCACAAAAATATTCGTCAGGTTAGCAGATGTGGCAGCCTTCTCGTCTCTTAGAACTTCAGCCTCTTCTTTCAGAACCTCGACAGGTCGTAAACATAAGGACTTTGACATAAACCCTTCGCCAGAGCTCTGGCATGTATCTGGTTGAGTGACACCTTGGCCAGACCAAGGACTTCGGTTTTTGTAGCATTCGTAACCTTGTTGTTTCGTCTTTTCATATGTTTGGGTTGACTCTTCCAATAACGTCAGTGAGGCTTCCACGTATTGTTTCTAATGGCTAACTTCATATGGGAGTAACAGAATGCAAAGGTAAAAAATTGCATTCACATCAATTGGTTTCCTGTGCTAGTTAACGGTGAATCAACAGGTTTTTTCAAATCCACTTGGGGTCTAAGAGGTAACCCCTCTATCACTGGCTCTATTCATAATTGCTGCTGAATTTTTGTCCCTTGGGTTAAATATATTGTTGAGAGAATATCCAATATGTAGTTACAAACCAGTGGAGATAGGAGTATGTCTCATCTAGCATTTGTGGATGATATACTTATATTCTCAAGTGACTGAAAGGAGGGTATACTGAGGGTAATGTGCTCCTTAATAAACTATTGAGGATGTCTCGGGACAGCTTATCAACAATGAGGAAGGGGGAATTGTGATCAGAAAATTACATGACATTGTGGACGCTTTTGGAATTAAATTGTGGTGGCGAATGAGGACATCGTCAACTATGTGGGGCGAATATCTGAAGGCGAAATACATTAAAGACAAGCACCCAAGAGAGATTCAAACCCGCCAAATGGATAGCCAAATCTGGACACGTATACAGAAGGCAGGGGAAATAGCTGAATTCTTTATGGCTTGGAAGATGGGTCGGGGAGCCATATCTTTCTGGCATGACACCTGGTCCGAGGATTCAACAATGCCAGTTAAATATCCAATCATTACAATACAATTCAAATCAACTTTCTCAATTTTTGCAATCGTCAAGGTGGAATGACAGAAAAATAATTAAACTGTTACTGCCGAAAAATGTTAGTAAAATTAAATAGACACCATTTTCCTCTTGCAATGACGTTTTCATTTTTGGCAAGAAGCAAGCAATGGTGAATTCAAAATTAAGTTAGATTGGGAGTCTACTCGAGTGAAGGAGCTAGCAAATGACATTTTTGTCATAGGATTAATTTATTTTGCTAGAAGGAAAATGATAGAAAGGTTGATAGATATATACGTGGCAGTATATGATTGAATGGAGAAGTTGACTGTGTTTTAAACAATTCAATAATAAGATGTCATGTGGAATTTTGTCAAAAATTATGTCAAGGCATTTGACACTATAGCATGATTGATTGTCGTAATATGGCACAATTCGATGCTTCTAAATGGTTGGGCCATGCTGGATCCTTGAACTAAACTTAGCTTACATGCCATTTTTGAGCCCATCTAGAGAGAATGGGACTAGGCACAAGACTGACTGTGCCTTGGACTGAACAGTTTGAAGAGGTAACCATGTCGATTGTGGCTATTCAGGCCATGAGGGCTGGCCTACTAGGGTTTTCTTTTATTATTTTTCAAAATTAACTTAAAAATTTATCGTGCCTTACGGCTTGTCCAAATCGACCTGTCTTAAACATCTATAAAAGTTAGAAATTTTATCATGACATTCCCTCTCCCCCCTTACGATCTTGTATTATCTATTTCAAAAATCAAACAAGACTTCATTTCGAATTTGAGGAATTTTCTAAAGAAAATTTTAATATCTATCTGGCATGTTTGATTGGAAAAGATTAGTATGCACAAACAGTGCATTTTGCACATGTTAATATTATATTCTTGTCCGAGTGACTTGTGCATAATCTTCTTAGTATTAAATGACAAAAACATTGTCTATTTAAATTTGCGTGCTTTCTAATCTTCCTATTGCTCGAATGATCTTGGACTAATCTGACTAATCAAAATCATTTAACAGTGCTGATCTCTAATACCTATCAGATTAACATTTAGATAAGATGCTCAAGGCCTATTTTATTCACTTTTCACTTTTTCTTTTCTATCTTCTATTCTCCTATCACATTTTCTTCGGTGGGAAAGATATAATATTACAATGCATAAGTGGTGTTTCGTAGGAGTAAACTGTTCGATTTAGGTTTCGACAAATAGGAACCGCTTAAATTGAATTGTTCACTTAATTGTTTTTTATTAAAAAAAAAAATTATTCAAAATATATAATATATTAAAAGCAAGTTTGAAAAAAATATATATAAATAAATATAAATGAGTGGTAGATAAATCTGTAATACTTGTGAATCTTATGAGATGTGTGGATATTGAATGTTTATAAACATGAGATGAACATACGCTAATTCAATTTATACTTCAACAAATTACTTGCTAGTCAACTTCTATTAGCTCTTTAGGAAAATAATAATTTATAACAATAATTTTCTTATATATTTCAAAAACGCTGAATTTGGAAGCTTAAATTTTATGGTTGAACTTTGTATTATCATATACGGTTTAAGCTTGTATGAGACAATTTACTGTAACATTTATGTTTCAAATGTTTCAATTTAAGAGTTATATTGAGATTTTATACTAACATATTTATTTTTCACTTGCTTGAATGATATTATTTCTCTGTCATTAGAATTGTGGTTTGCAACTGGACTGAACCACATAAACAAAAATTCTTTTTGGTTCAGTTTGGTTTGTATAGAAATATTTTTCCAAATCGTCTAAAATGATTTAGTTGGAAAATAATTCAAAAATAGTCTAAATCAAATTGTGTGCATCCCTAGTGCAGAACATCTATCTCTGTGATAGTATGACCATTGTCACATTGTTCAAGTACATGTCACTTTCATTGTACTATATAGCAGTAACTCCACTGTCATGTAGATTGATTGCTAAATAGAATTACTCAATGGAGAAATGTTTATGGTTTTATAGTAATATCTTGGGGTCACGTCTTTTCAAATATACATAAAAGTAATTTTTTAAGGGCCCCAAGATTTTGATAAATGAAGGACTGAACTACTTGATTTTAGCTTGTGAGGCTTTATCTTGTATAGTGTTTAGATAAACAAAGTTAAGTGAAAGGAGGCAAACTTTAAAACGAGTCAGTTCAATCTATTGAAGCTTGTTCCCACGCCCAAAATGAGAAAAACAACTTTTCCACATTTTCTTGGTGGATCAGATTGGAGTGGGGAAGAGAAATCTTTGCCACCACAAGAGGTTAAATCAGCAGGATTGGAGATTTGATAGGAATTCTTATCCTCAAATCCTTTTTAGTTCAGTCCGGCTACAGTGAAATTAAGTTTCAGTTTTTATTATTATTATTATTTACAGTGTGTGAGGTGGCACACCTTTTTACCCTTGATTTCAACAACTTAAAATAATTAATCGCATAGATTTTTACACCTCATACAATGTCAACTTTAATGTATACATGGATTGTACAAATAGCATTTTACTTTTTAGTTTCACAAAAAACGTGGAGAGTGAATCATTACTATAAGAGAAACCCAATCGAAGGACACTTTCAACTTAGATTTCCGATCAAACTTTAACCTTTGTGATCATTTTGGAAAGCCTTGGACATAAAGTTCAATGTAGATTAGTATTATAATTATATTCAAAGTGTGACATATAAGAGACTTTGCTAGTTTAAAACCCTAGTTGACATTCAAACAAGTCGCATCTAAAGATATTTTTAAATTCCTAAATGTTAAAGATCTAAATACACCAACACAGTTTTTGTAATTTTTGGCCGTAAAAGTTAAAATTTTGAACTCATTTGTAGGCGACTCTCATGTTAAAACTTGAATTCGATTTGTCAATAGTTGTTCGAACTTGACCAGGATCTAATGATATGTTGATAATAAAGCAAACCTTAACCATGAAGAAGCTGAGATTAGGGTTACTGAAATGAATTCAAATTTGTGACATGGTTAACCGTCATTGATTAATTATTAATTTCTTGACATATATTCTTTTATATCCTTATATTTGACAGTTGATGTTTCATGTATCCGTATTATATGGAATTTTTGACATAGATTTTGTAAACCGTCCATACTTTTAATAGTTAAAATGAGAATAATTTATCATTTGTATACATGAATATTTACGTAGAGATTTAATTCTTCAAGTGCGCGACTCGTGTAACTTTTCATAAATATTTGATGGTAAAATTTAAGCTCATAATATTAGTCAAAACTAAATTGCTTATTCCTTTCTTGATTTTTTCTTCACCACTTGCAACTAAGGGTTTGGACTCGGATTAGATTTATTACAGGAACCCAAAAGGGAAATAGAAATGAGATGATCAAATAAGGAATTGTTTGTTTTTGAGTTCACGTGGAGGACCCCCTCCATGGTACTAGAGACACATAACTTGTCTATTGATAGGGTTGAGATCGATTAAGCCTCACCGTTTATCTCATGTTGAGTTTTGTGCTTGTTTGGTATGGATTTCGATAATTGATTTTTTGACCGTTAGAGATAAAAATAGTCCTACATATGGAAAAAAAATTCAAAAATAACGGTTGAAATAGTGAAATAACGGTCAAAAAATTGATTTTAATTGACTTTTAAACTGTACCAAAACGAACTCTATAATTAGATGCAGATTGAATATTTTTGAGGTAACTTTGTATAGTCAAGAAAAAGAAAGTACGTAGAGATATCTTTTCTCGCTCATATTCATAAGCATTAAGTCCTCGTTTGGCCCCATTAAATTTCATTTCATTTTTCTTTCTCATATTATCAATCGTACAATTTTTTATAAAATAATATTACACGAAAATCAAATACTTTTCTTTCTTTTTCAACCACTTATTTTTTTAAAAAAATACTATTCCTGCACCCATTTTCATTTCAAAAAATGGGACGAAAAGAGGGCTAAATAAGCTTCTTTGAATTTAGACTGTTCTCCCGTCACATGGCTATGAGAAAGTAGGCAAGTAGGCGTAAGATGTACTATTGGAGTATGGGTCCAAGCATAATTAGCCATAGATCTTGATCAAAATAACATTTATTAGTCTTGAAATCATACAGATTTAGTTACACCATTCAATAACTCAAAATATTAAATAAATTTAAAAATTTTATTTAATTATATTCGTATCTCCAACATTATCACCAATCTCAATATCAGTTAGAAAATTATTTACTCAATTTCTATATATAGCAAAGCATGAAGCATCCTTGTCATGAAGGACATATGTTTAATTCTTTGAATATGAAAAAGTGGTCTTTATATATGTGGACCAACATAAATAAAATCTTAAAGCTTTCTTCATCAACCACATTTTAGTACTATACAATTAACAGCTCAGCTGTCATATAAAAACATTTGACAGATCAACTTTCCCCCACATAGAATCAAAATTTTATGACAGTTTAAAGTCATTTCACCATTATAGACTAGTCCTAGGGACCTCGCAAATTATTCAGGAACCTTCTCTCATAGTACACTTAATAATTGATTCCTGATATATGGAATTGGACTCTTTGTGGATACTCGTATACAGGTAAACTCTTGTTCCCTGACCTGTTGGGACACATCCCGTAATTTACCTCCCTCACAATGCTTCAAGGACGGGACGGTGGAAGCTCTCAAGGGTGGGGTTCAACCTTTAATGATTGCTAGGGTATTATTTAATTAAATACCCTACAGTAGTTTTTTTTTTTTTTTTGGTCCAAAAGGACTTCATTAATTAATTAAACCAAACAAAGATTGAAATATTGGTATTGCATTTTATAATATGTCGGGTAGTACTATTAAATTTAAACCTCATGTTGGCATCAATGATATTTTGCTTCTCTTTGATGGGAAATTTCAAATTTAAGAATTGATTCCACAAATTGGTGAAAATTATTAGCAGAGATGACTGGCTAGCAACATTGAATTCATTGTGATCTAAAGATAATCGATTAAAAATAAAAAAATTTAAAAAAATAAAATTGATTCTTGGCTTCATAATAAGCAATTCAAAAGCTTTACTAATGGTAAAAATTATTATCTAAGAATTCAAAAGTTGTAGAATTCTAGATATTCTATATTTCGAGCTCTTAAAGGATTTACTTATTTCATTTCTTAAGCTTTTAAAGGGGTCTACATGTTTCATGTCTCCGGCTCTAAAGAAAACACAAAAATTTTGATGTGAATATAATTTCTGAAATATATTCACAGAGAAGGGGATATTGAAGAAAAATAAAGAACAAAATAATAGTCATACTTGCATAAAAAGAAGCATTGCCCATACTGTCGCAGAGAAGGGATGCTATTTTATCTCAAGGCAATTTGACAAGTAGTATTCGGTGCAAGCACCAAAGAAATCAATTATTGAAAATATCCATGATTTGGGACCAGGAGCAACTTAATTATCAATCATTTTTTTGGGGTCAACTTTCTTTTCAATTCAATTTTGTAATAAAATTAAATACTCTGATGTAATGAACCAGTAGAGAACTTAGAGAAATTATACATTTATTTATTTAAAATGTGACCTCACTTACTTTTCAAAATTGTATTTTATCTTATCCATGTACAACTTGCATAGATGATGGAGGCTGATTATGATCTTACGAGATCTTTCTATTCTAATAATTGTACTTCTGAATGTATTTCAGCGAGCCATTTCACATGTTAAAAGATTGCAATTTTTAAAAAGGTTGAACCCCAACCTTGAGGGTTCCCATCATTCCGTCCCTAAAGTTTTGTGAGGAAGGTAAATCGAGAAATGTGCCCCAACAAGTCAGGGAATAAGAGCTGTCTGTACACTGTACCTACAAGGAGTTCAATTGTATATTTTAGGAATCGAACCCCCACACTGCGACTGCCAGCAAGATCTGAGATAACCTCATTCCTATCTTTTACACCACTAGACTATGCCCAGAGAATAAATAAATGAGGACGTTGACAAAGGGAGGGGAGGCGAGGCCTCCAAAAGTTTTCTGAATTCTTTTTGGCATTTTTAAATATTTTTTATAACTTTAATGCTAAAAAATGCGTTATATTTATTTATTTAATAATACAAGCGAGACGAATCAAAGGTCTAAAAAATGGAAATAAAATCGAGTTATTAAATTCAATTTTAGCATTTATTTATTTATTTATTTATTTTTTACATTATTTTGAATTTTTTGTTTGGTAGTTTTTCAATTTAAAAGATACATTGTGAAGTTTACCACCAAAACTCTTGACAAGTGAAGAACATAACTTGAAAATAAAATGAAAATATGGTGTCAAAATAGAAATTAAATATGAACAAAATTAAAATTCTAGCATCCATCTTTGGTTTCTAATTTGAATTCACCATTTAACGGTTATTTAATTCAAAAGGTACACTAAAACTGAGATCTAGCTCAAGTTGTAATATTAAAGTCGCACAAGGTTCATGACCTAAGTTCGAGTCTCTTTAGAGGGAGTGGTAAAATCCTTTAATCCGAAAGGAGTGTTACAATTACCATGAAAAATTCGATATGGCAAAAAAATCTATCTCGACAAGTGAAAAATATAGCTAAAAAATAAGTTGAAAATTGATGACAATATATTAAGAATTAAAAGCTATGAAATAAGATAACTACGTCCATTTCAAACCACTATTTTTAATTTGTAGTTTTGAACTTATAACAAACCTCCTGATAAAAAATTCCTGACTTAGTCATTGAGTCACCACTATACTTTAGTATCTAAATGTCAATATATCGTATTGAGCCAACTCCTTCGAAAACTTGATTCTTATCTTTTTGTACAATATCGTTCGAATATAGCATGCCAAACACGAGTGAACCATGATAGGAAGTGATGGGGCTTGGCCAACCGTGACTGGTCCTTGAAATTCCTAATTATTTGGTGCAAATTGCCGACATGGTTTCATCGAGTGTCATCAAATGTCGACACGTCAACTTGAGTTGGAGGCCTGCCTTTTAACACGTATATTCAGCATTGACCAAGCCACCTTTCTTCCACGTTTAGTCATAATTCTAATCATTGTTACATTATTATCGACAATAAACGTGTTGGTTGGTGTTTAAATAATTTTATTATTCATATTTTTAAATTGTAATATTTCTTGGTAAAATACTAAAATTATTGATTACTATCAAAAACGGGGAAAAGGTCAGAGAAATAAAGGGACTTTTTAAATTAAGTAGGATAAATGTACATTATGTAAAATTATTAATGGTATAAAATTTATTTTAATGGCAATATATTTTTCCTTTAATTATCGTTAATTGGTTTTCTTAATTTTATGGTATTTTAGAGTCTTAACTTCTATGTACTATGAGGGTATGACAGATTTATATAAATGGATGAAATTTTGATAAGTATGTTCATTTCGAGGAGTTTACGTGCATGTTCGCACTGTAAATCAAATTGAACAAAGTAAAACCCAAAAATCCAAAATATTCGTATTCGTATTTTTTATAGATTTTATTTTGAACAAATATAATTTATTTAAAAATGAAAATGTCGAATACAATTTGATACCTTGATTGATTCTACTAGAATCTTAGGATCATAAGAGGAGAAAGAGACTATTAGGAGTTCAAAATATAGAACTTACCTTACCGAATACGGAAATATCCCCCAAGATATTGGAGGATTACTGACCTAACTACAAAAGCTATTAATCTTATATTGAAGGCTGGAGCCATCTGTCATTTATAGAACAATTGATATTAAGTAAATAGGGGCAAGTCATATCAATTCAACAATTAAATTATAATTGATGTAATTTAGCATTAATTATATATATGACATATCATTGTTGCTTAGCTTGCTTAATAGATCATTTTCCTATTTGTTGAAACTGCTACTTAAGTACTAAATTGTCTCATTTAATAGTTTACATTATTAAAGAGAAAAATATAATCATTTCCTTTAATTTGGTTTGCAATTTCTATCAAACACTTTTATAAATAGGTAGTGCAAGGCTTGAATTTAAGTAATTTATCACTTTTGTCATTTTTTATACGAATAATATTATTTATAGTTATTCATTATTTCAATCTCCATACGTAACATACATATAGCGATTATTGATTTAATATATAAGGCAAGAAAAAACTATCACATTAATGTATCAAATCACAAAATCGTCATGTAGGATGCTACGTAAGACGACTACTGCAGTGAACAACTATAAATAACATTATTCATTTTGATGCTATGTTCCTATTTGGCACAAATTAAAATCTAAATTTTGATCAATGTCAAAGTCAACAATTAATTTTAATCATATATTTTATGAGATCTACAATTTTTTAATCATATCTTATTAGCTTTTATTAAAAATCGCTAAAAATTAAATTTTAATCCCCTTAGGGGCTATATTGAACTATCTTACTTAAAAAATTTAAAACAATAAAGAGAAATATATTCATTTTTTTTTTAAATTTCATCTAGGGGTGTCAACGAGTCAAACCGAGTCGGCTTGGTTCAAGCTTTTTTAAGACAGCCTTTTTTTGGCCCGAACCGAGCCGAGCAAAAGCTTGGCCAAAAAATAAGGCTCGACTCGAGCTTTCGGTTCGAGCCGAGCCAAGCTTGATTTTGGAAATTTTTTCCCAAATAGGCAGCTAATCTGCTACCAATAGGTAGCATTATATGCTGCCATTTTTACTTCCCCTTTTTTTTACGAGGCGGGCTGGTTCGGCTCGAGCCGACTCCCCAATATGGTGCTTGGCCCAAGCCTTGGCTTTGTGCCTTCAAGCCTTGAGCGGGGCTGAGCCACGAGTGGTTCGAGCCGCTGAACTCAATTGCCATTCTTAATTATTTTCATCTCCAACCATACAAGAGTTCCTCAAAATGCTACTAAGCTTCTCACCAAGTTTTGGTTGATTTGAAGTCCATTTTAGAAGGCAACAACATTATTAAGTGGGTGTGTTTGTCGTGGGGGATTGGGCGCAATGTATTGATATTTTTCATAATTTAAGTAGTTTGCTAGTGACTTTGATTTTATTTTGATTTATGACGAGTACGTTTTCTGTATAAGCTACATTTAGTTAAGGTACAACACAATGAATACATTGCGAAAATTGAAGTATTGAATACCGGCAACATTCGATGGCACCAAGGAAAATGCCTATGTGAAATTGACACCATGGACACTAAATTAGTGAAACTCCATGCTAACGAGGACCAACAATGAGATAAAAGTTTTGTGTGAAGAATTATGCCAACGTGACCGATAATGAGATAATTGATAGTTGGTTAAACTTTTATGGATGATTTGGAATCTATTTGAGTGGTAATGATATTAGTTAGTTAAGACATGACGAAACCAGCATCTGACAAGCCATGATGTCCATACCATGCTAACTCTGTCAGAAATTTTTTTCCCATTCTATTGGGCAACCGCTCGAGCGGTTGTTGAGCATCCACCCTACCTCATATGAATTATTGGATAGTGACGACACCTACTCAAAATTTAAGATAGATTCATAAGAATCCAACCATCTTGAAGCCTCAAATGATCTTTTATGCAGAACTCGGATCATTGTCCTCCTATGTAAACCTTCCTCACTGTTGCAAGTACATGAAATTATAACCAGATATTGAAATTGAAATCCTAAAATATCTTGAAAGAATAATAATAATGAACTTCTTCACGCCAGTAGAATTGGTCACCCTTGTCATGTGTGGCCGAAGACATATGGAAGTTAGATGTGGTACGTGGCAAAGCTCAAACTACTGTTTCCAAAGATAATATAAAAGGAAAAAAAAAATATTTACTTAAAGCTCGTAAAGGTAGGTTTTATGAATGCGTCATATCCTGCAATAAAGTCCACTGCAGTTTTGGTATTGTTGGAGAAAGATATAACTTTCCAACAGACTCATTAATTGATTTCCAGTGTTTAATGCTTTGGTACTCAAATCTTGAGTCATACACAACAATTTTTCAGCTCACCAAAGGTGGTGGGTAAAAAACTTTTATTTTTATTATTTATTATTTTTTTAAAGGTGTACGCTTGTCAACCTTCATATGTCAACCCATTGGTTGGTGTCGGCTACCATCAAGCGAAAAGGCCAAAAAAGATATTTTTAGGGTTATAAATCAACAGAAACGATTCACGGAATATACCCAATTTATGTAAAATTGCTAACGTTTATAACTTGTCTATTAGAGTATGTTTCTAGAGATTTGGGAAGGTGGGTTGCATCTTCATGTGTAATTTAGTTTGAAAAAGAAAAATCTCCTTTTAATTACTTGACAATTTAAGGAGGTTTGTTGGTCCCAATGTAATGGAGTCCCCTCCTCTGATGCTTACTAGCTAAGAATGCTATGTAATTGATGATTTAGATCAATAGTCTTAAGCTAAACTAATTTGGTCAAATTGAGAAGAACAATTTGGCTCATCTAATCCATGTCTTCTAAACAATGTCATAATAGTGCATGAGTCAAATATATGTACGCACGAGTGCGTAAACAAAAAAGTACTAATGTGTATCTCGTATCATCATAGATGTGTAGTGAAGATACAAGCATGTCCATAACGTGCTCATTTACTTGCAAGTCGTTCAGCTTTTTTCAACACGTCACACGTTTGCAATTGAAAATACTTAAAATTATACACATTATTTTTTTGGATTAAGAAGAAAGGACTAATTGTCCTTGCGTTAATGCACTTTGTCTTTTAAGATTAAGATTTGCATCACAACCAAGTCAGCTTTGGACTTAATTTGCTTATTGACTGTAAATATTTTTAGTCAACCATGATTGTTAATCTTGTTCACACTCTTATCTCTCTAAAAGTCACACATATTCTCTCTCTAAGAATGCTATAAATATAGGCAACCAGTTTTTTGAAGCCAGATGTTAGTATATAAAAAAGGTCACACAAATCTAGCTCATTTCTATACTTCCTCTATAATGTTACCAATGGTGGTCTTATCTAAACCAGCAATGGAGCAACTCTCTGTAGCCACCACATTGTTCACTGAAGTCCCCTTAATCGATCTATCGAAACCCGACTCTAAAAATCTCATCGTTAAGGCCTGCGAAGAATTCGGATTCTTCAAACTAATCAATCACGGCATCCCAACCGAATTCATTGCCAAATTAGAGTCAGAAGCCATTAAGTTTTTCTCCCTGCCACTCTCTGAGAAAGAAAAGGCAGGCCCTCTTGACCCTTTTGGCTATGGAAACAAGAAAATTGGCCACAATGGCGATGTGGGTTGGGTCGAATACATACTATTAACTACGAGTAATGAAGCAAATTACCAGAAGTTTTCATCCATCTTTGGCGAAGCTGCAGAGAAATTCCGGTATGTTATAAAAAAGAGTCCAGCAAAAACTCGTTAAATACGCTCTTCATGTTCTTCACTTATTAGATTTTTGTTGTATTTATCACAGTTGCGCAGTGAACGATTATGTGTCAGCAGTCAAGAAAATAGCTTATGAGATTCTTGAAATGCTTGCTGATGGATTGAAGATTCAACCAAGGAATGTTTTCAGTAAACTTTTGATGGATGAAGAGAGTGACTCTGTTTTTAGGCTCAATCATTACCCTCCATGCCCAGAGCTTCATCAAGAAATGAATGACAGGAATTTGATTGGATTTGGAGAACACACCGATCCTCAAATCATTTCCGTTTTGAGATCAAACAACATATCTGGCCTTCAAATCTCGTTGAAAGATGGAAATTGGATATCCATTCCACCAGATCAAAGTTCGTTTTTCATTAATGTTGGTGACTCGTTACAGGTACAATGACCACCCTAAAGGGTAGTTTAGCCCCCACAATTAATACATTGATGTGCATATATCCGAAATGTGTCAGCATCTAATGAATATATTTTTTCCACGCAAATTTCACATTGATTGGTGTGTAATTTATTAGCTTTATAAATTATTTTGCGCGTTTCATTTTTGATGGACCCCTATTGGTCGAGAAATGATTAAATGAATCTCAATAGATTCCTTCAACACAAGGGTTTTCATTGTCCCTACACTCTATCACCTAATAAGTCACGTTGATATTCCTTTCTTTCCATGGTTTGCGATGGATATTATTTACACTAAGATCTCGTGTTTGTGTATGATTTTGACAGGTTATGACGAATGGGAGGTTTAAGAGCGTAAGGCACAGAGTCATGGCGAACGGCTCAAAATCGAGGCTTTCGATGATTTATTTTGGGGGACCGCCTTTGAGTGAAAAAATTGCTCCATTGCCTTCGTTGATGAAAGGAGAAGATAGTTTGTACAAGGAGTTTACATGGTACGAGTATAAAAAATCTGCGTACAAGTTGAGATTGGCCGATAATAGGTTGGGCCTATTCGAGAAAATTGCAGCCTCATAATAGTTTGATATAGACCTATCATGTTGAGAAAATGAGATATCAAAATACTCATTTATAGGTGTTTTTAATAGTTGATTGAGCTTTTCCAAAGATGGTAAAGTTTGCATTTTCTTTTACTTTCTTTGTCTTTCTTCCTCCTATTATAACACAAGTTTTACACCATTAATAGCCTATTGTTTGAAAATAAAAAAGAATTTTTACAACGATAAATATTATGAAAAAAAAATAAAAATTAAAAAAATTTGCTCATATGAGCCGATATTCATTACAAACTAATCTTAACTCTCAATTTGGTCTCAAAAGTCTCCAAACTCAAAAAAAGTATTCTCCCGGTAGAAAGAAGAGACTTCTAGAGAGTATAACCATCTCGTCACATTGTAACATACACATGAGTAATTCTTGACATATCGATAGTCGATACTACTTGTCACCTAATAATTAGCTTCATGTCCTCAAGTAATAATAAGTCCTCGGTTTGACGGGTCACCGGATTTTGGGCTGGGATGGAGCCACGGAGATATCCCTTGCTCTGGGTTGGGGACGAGGAATGAACAGGAAAACATATCCATGCGTAATTTGAAGTTATCACTTGAATTCTTAACGAAAAATTCCTTAAACGTCACGTGTTCACGATTTCATCAATGTTTTGTTAGGTAGTTAAGAGCGTTCGAGAAATATCATATATCACATTGTTTCACTTCCATGAGAGCTTCAAGATTTATGAATGTGAAACAGAAATAGTGAGTTTACTCTTGAAAATTACGGCTGTTTCTAAATCCTCGATGGTGCTTATAGCAAAGACGACCTCTTGGAATTACTTTTCCTACGACTCTTTATACATTTTTTAATTGAGCAAAATAGCTCATAAATGCATGAATAATACTATTTAGCTCCAATGGTGCTGTAGCGCTAGTCTGAATGGCTACAATTGATAGGTTTAATTAAATGAATCATTTAACTTTGCATTTAAATAAATCTATCATTTAATATCACCTAATTTTCATTTAGACTAGTGTTAAGTACCGGTGGGGATGAATAGCATTACTTTGTACGTATTTCACAGTTAAGAATAAATTCTTTTGTGAAAAGGACCCGAATCAACGATACACTCTCCTAGAAATGCTCGTTGTTTACATCCCAGTGTTCTTCCATTAATGGACTGATACCATGTAAATTCATTATGTAATTCACATTGTTATAGAACGGCATGCCTTTGAAAATTTCGTACATTGTGGGAAAACAGTATGGAAAATGATGCTTTGTGACATCTCCAAGTTGGTGTACAAATGAAATAAGCTATGCTACGAAAATGGCTAAGATTATCTATTCCATACCCGGAGACCAGACCATTAGCTGGTCGATGAGGGAATAACTTTTCGACCGATGCAATCCCTCATGAAAATTGTCTACTGTAGTACTTCATGTAGTAATAACATAAGCTATCCAATCAGTAGACAGGCTGGGGAGGAAAGGAACATCCAGTAGAAAGCTTTATCCTAGAATATATAATGAAGATCCCACGAAAGTACCAAAGAAATGACTAGCAAGCTTATGATTTTGATAATTCAGTTGAAAGGGTTTGGACTTTCTAATGTCAAATATCGGTTCATCTTATTTGGACATCGAATACAAAGGTTTGCATTTTGTCTTGACCTTCTCATTGCCTAGGTTGTAAAACATATCGAATATTTTTCTGCTGATAAGCCCGTAAGTTCGTCTAACTTGTTGATACAAGCAATAGCAAGTAGAAGAAATCCTTTTCGAACGTAAATAAATTCGTTGGTGGCACATGAAGATTGGCTCCATTGAAATGAGATTTGATGCTAGGAAAATTTTTTAAACCTTCAGGGAGTTTAAAGAAGATTACTAGGAAACTTTCTTCTCTCAGCTCTTTCTGTATTATTTATTTAAAAAAATACATTATAAATGAATCTAGTACTTGAGAATAGGCATTTTTATGTATGGAACTAAGGGAAGAACCTGAAACAATAAAGCAGCCTCCAAAAAATGTATCCTGTTTGAGGGCTGTCTGGTAGGGCTTCTGCTTTTGCTGCTGCTACTTGTCAAAAAGTTTTCTTAGTTATTTATTCTTCTAAAAGTTCTTCTAATTAGACAAAGCACTTCTAAAAAATTATTCATCTCATGTTCAAAAGCAACTTCTTAGCCTCATTAACAACTTTTGACTTTTAAGTTTCAATTTCTTGCCATTATTAATGCTGATATGAAGTAAATAAGTTTTTAGTCCAATTCTGGGCAACCTTCAAGAACGGTGTGCTTTCGTTCATTTTTCCCTCTTACAGTGGCTTGCTAGCCAAAGTTCAGATATGAATGCATGATACAAGAGCTACTCATGTTGGTAAACAATATTGTTGCATCATTCGACCTACAAGTTGGTACGAAAGAGCTTGCCACTTTGTTTCCCAAAGAACTTACTATGGGATGCACCACCAAGAGCGACTTGACTATTTGATCCACACCAAGAAACAAGACTCAATTTTTTAATCGGGGCCCCTTCTTGCTTCTCAATCAGTAGCATCAATAAAGTGCTTTCTTCTCGTTTGTGCTTCTCTTAAACCTCTTTCAGAGTCTGTTTTTAGCAGCAAATAGAAAGGTAGTGATTTTTTAAATATTAGATCGGAAGGTGAATTTGTAATTCATAACGCAATCACAACACAAAAATGTATAATGGAATGGGAGAGCACGATTAGGTTATCAATGTAATGGTTTAAAGTATTTAAACCTATTCCTATGGAAAGGGGGTAATGTTGTTCTGGATGGAGATAGTACGGTTCATCCTCGGCAAGAAGTATGAACGGTGCAGTAAAAGACTAAAAATTCGACATTTTACAAGTACATAAACTGAATGGCTTCGAGTCGTCAACATCAAAATACTAATGAAGCCGAGATACTGGAAGTATTACAACAATTACAAACAAAAACAAAATGGTAAGCAACCATTTTTTTACCTAGACAAAAAATCAAATAAAATCCTGTTTCAGATTTCTATTTATGGCCCTTCTTTTTCCAAAGGTCTCCAAACATTCTAATGCCAGAACCTTTCCTCTTACCGCTCCCAAAAACATCGTCAGGGTCATCCATTAGCCCTGGTGAACCCATAGAATCTGCATATCTGCCAACAGGTTCAAACGCATTGCCATAGTGTTTGTCCATTGATCCACACCTCTCAGATAGCCTTCTGCCATTCATTTCGACACCACTGGCTAGAACTGATGCTGCAGCATCAGCTGCTTTTCTCCATTGCTCGGTGTGCATATGAAGCTTCTTCATTTCAGCTTCTAATTCCTGCTTCACTCTTTCGGTAGCTTCTTGCTTCTCATTTAACCGGAGAACATTGCTTTTGCTCTTTACAAGCTCTTGTTCAGTTTGATTCAATCTGAAAGTCATTTCCTCTTCCTTGGATTGAACCGAGGAAAGTTCCAACAACTTCTCATTTATCTCAATTTTTAAACCTTCATTTTCAAGGCGAGAAACTTCTAGTTCTTTTTCCTTCTCCTCTAGTTTGGCCTTTAACATATTTATCTCATCGTTCTTCAGTGCCACTTCATCAAATGGCAGATTTTCTGGCTCTGTCATGGTTTTGATACGGTTGATAAGCTGACAGCTTTCAGTTTGAGTTCATCTAGATCAGCAGGTAGGCTCAGTTCAGACTTGGATTCAACAATTGCTTGCTTAACCAGAACTTCAAAGACATCAGTTTCCTGCTTGTTTTCCTCGGTCACTACAACAGCAACAGCACCGTGCCTTTTGTTTGATGCTATATTTTCAGTTGGCATGGAGGGTTTTTCTTGGATTTCAACTGGCTCGAGAACCATTTGCTGTTTCTTTGATTTCTTTTCGAGTTGTTCTTGAACCGGGGTGGAGGTTTTTTCTTGGATTTCCACTGGCTCAGTGACCATTTGCTGTTTCTTTGATTTATTCTCAAGTTTATCTTGAGCAGCTTTCTTTGCAGCCTCAGTTGAAGCTAATTGGTCTTTCTGGTTTTTAAGCTCGTCCTGTGCTTGGCCAAGCTGAAATTCAAAATCAGCAATGCGAGTTCCAAGTTTCTTTTGGTTCATCGGATCAGAATGAGCACCTCATGGGGATCGAACATCTAATAGTCTTGTGCTCCTATCAACTGAACGATGATGTGGTGGGTCAGAGTCAGAGCTAGATGTCCTCAGATTAAGTGTTGCTCGAGGAGATTGCCTTTGAGGCATTTCTGTTCGACTGTTCCTCTGTTCCAAGAAATATGAATTGATCAAAACAAATGAAATAACATGCGATAATGCACAAGAAAGCATTCCAGACTATAAGGCTACCTTGATCTTGGCATTTGATCGACTTATAGATAACCTACTTGATGTAAAAACTGACAAAGATTGAAGCTACTCAACCTTTAGCCCCTGTTTGTCATCCTCTAACAAATTAAATTATTTGCTACAATAATATTTTCCACCAATATTCACACAATAAAATATTCTACACACAAACCAATAAAATTTCTTTAAATATTAATAACACATTCTCCAAAAACTATATACTATTCAAAGCTCTTTAATTTCCCCCATAACTAAACAGGCTCTTAATCTGCAAAACATAAACACAAAGAAAACTCCTAGTGTAGGAAAACACAGAATAACAAATCAAGAACAGGCGTTTTCAAAGGGACAAATTCTTCTATAAATGTGTTATTTTTTACCTAAAATACAATATCATCAAGACAACTCTTGGTATCTTACATCAGTAATACAACATATCAGGGAGTAGAGCATGTATATAAGATATTTAACAGCAATAATGCATCAAAATTGGTAGTTACACGGCACATTTTGAAGTTACATTGATAATAGAGGCGCCATAAATTTCCAAAATATCTCAACAACATTCAAGCAAATATAAAGAGATGCTGCAACACAGTGTTGTGAAAATTCCTATGATACCCAGCCAGCACAAAAGCTGGTTCATTAATCATTAGCTAACATTCCTTCCGAATATCGACTCAATGCAACTCATATTCTGAAAATTGACTCAAATGTACTTCTAATGCTGCCAATTTAGGGTATTTTTTCAGTTTCACCAATCTCAGAAAACAAAATGAAGTGCAAATAGTCGTGCCAATTCCTAAGCCATATAATCTAGAGTGTTCCATCTTTTGCGAGAAAATAACAGTAAGAAAATGAAAAAACCATGTTTTCTTGAGAAAAAGTAAATTTCAGTTCACTTATTGCAGCACCAATCAATAATATTAAAAGGTGTGCATAGCTTGGGGGTAAATCTGCGGGATTTAAAAATTTACATATCTACTTTTCACTAACATTAACGTGCACTTTGTTCCACTAATCAAGAATTGAACAATTAATTAAGAAAGGGTCATTTACTTGAAAAGATGCAAAAAAATAATAAAAAATAGGTAAATACCAGAAAATGACACAGAATATGCATTGACATCCTTACAGAAACAGTGGATATAAGCATTAATCCAAGGCTTTGAACAAAGATGGAAAAGATTAAATAAATAAAATCATAATTAAAGACATCAAACTAATTTACAGGATACATATGAAAATCAAGAAATAGTAAGATTTGTTTTTTATGTTTCAAAAATTTTCCTTTTGCATCAGAAAAAAATAATAATAGTACAGTGATAATACACTTCTCCATGGAAAAAAGAAGAGAGAATTCTATAAGAAAAATCCATGAAGGGAAAAATGGGAAAAAATAAAAATGCCATACACCAACAGTAAGAACATATTTTACCCTGAATGTCCTCTCCTCCGTCAAGTTCTTCTGCAAGATTTGAATAGAGAACATTCATATAAGTTGCATAAAATGAAAGCCTTGTTTGTGACTCATTATTTGGAAAATTAAGCGTGTTTGGCCTCCACTAATTTCAATTTCATTTCTCTCTTTTATTTTCAATTACATAATCTCCTATCAAATAACATTACACATAAATCGAAAATTTCTCACTATTTTTCAATAAAAACTATTCCACCAATTTTCATTTCAAAAAATGGATGACGAATGGGGGCTAAAGAATTTTGAATAGTATTTTTTGGAGAATATATAATTAAAAAATAAAAAAACTTTATAATTTTATATGGAGAATATTTTATTATATAAATATGTGATAAAAAATGATACTCTAACAAATAATTTAACATTTTAAAAAGGCCAAACAAGCACGAAATAAAAAGGCTTTATCCTTAGCTTTAAGCCACTGACAGGTCTTCTTGGTACACGAGAGGCAGTAAAAGGGAATTTGAATTGAATGTAACTTCAGTGGGAAATGAGTCAATGACTGTTGGATTTGGAAGAAAAAAGAGGAAAAGTTTTTGCAAATGGACAAGTGAATATATGTATAAATTAATGAGAATCTTGGAAAGACGACTTGGACGACAGTATCTTTCTCTTGTTTACTCGTCTTTTCTTTTTATTTTTTTCTTCTTATTTTTCAACTCTCTCTCTCTCTCTCTCTCTCTCTCTCTACTTCACCTTTCAATTAACTTTAGAGTCTGATTGAGAGTGATTTTGAAAATTAATTTTTTGATCGTTAGAAGAAAAATGAGGTCCACCTGTGAAAGGAAAAGTCAAATAGAACGACTGAAATAGTGAAATAACGATCAAAAAATTAATTTTTTGGGAGAGAAAATCACTCCCAAACAGGCTCTTAAACTTCTCTATCAGTAGATGAAGGAAGAAAGTGATTCTTTTGGAGCACATCCCGCGATTTATCTCCCTCACAAAGCTCTAGGAACGAGACGATGGGGGCTCTCAAGGTTGGGGTTCAACTTTTAAGAAAGTGATTCTTTTGTGCTTGAGGATCCTTGTATGTTTTTTGAAGGAAAGATCTTTGTAAAATTATTTGAACTTTATGGAACAAAATGGAGTATTCATGTTGTCCTCTTTTTGCTTATTACTTTTTTTTATATGAAGTTGTTATCAGGCATTAGAAAGTGTATCGGGACGTTTCAACAATATTATCACACCCTCATCATCTACTTGTAGTGAGGCTTGACACACACATCTTCAAAAATAAAAGCAAAGCAAAATGGAAGAGAAATCCACCACCATGTTAAGGCAAAAATATTCGGAACTCTAGACATTACTCACTTACCCTCTCCACGGATTAGAATGACAAAGAGATCCATTGGTAAGTAACAAAAAGAAGAGAGAAGGATTGGTGGCCACGACAATGAACCAGTAAAGATTGAATGTTATTTCCTTCTGTTCTCCACTTTAAATATACAAGGTAAGAGCTCTACATATCTATAAAAATCTGATTCAAAAAATTAGAGATGAATACAGACTAAACATAACAGCTATAGGACAAATAACACAGCTACTTTCTTTCATTCCAATGCATTCCCTTTTTGGCAAAACAGTCACTCTATTTCTTCACTTGTAGAGCTGCTTCTTGCTTTGTAAAAAAAAGTCAACAAATAATTACAAAACTTGTAGGCAATTTTTCTTGTTCCAGTGATCTGTGTTTTCTGCCATATTTAATTCAAATATCTATCTCATTACTCCCCCTCAAGATGGAGATGCAATTGAATAAATCCCCATCTTGCCTAAGAGATATTGGAATTTCTTTGAACCAATTGCCTTCGTCATTACATCTACAACTTGTAAGTTTGTTGATATGTGAAACGTCTTTATCAAACCGACCTGTATTTTCTCCCTCACAATGTGACAATCGATTTCTATGTGTTTTGTTCTCTCATGGTAAATTGGATTTGAAGCAATATGAACAGCTGCTTGATTATCACAGAATAATTGTATCGATTTTTCAACAGATATGCCAAAATCATTTAACAAACTTTTAAACCACACCAACTCGCAAGTTGTTGCAGCCATTGATCGATATTTTGCCTCAGCAGAGGACCTAGACACAGTCCTTTGTTTCTTCGACCTCCACGATATTAAACCATCTCCAAAGAAAATGCAAAACCCGGTAATGGACCTTCTAGTTTCCGGACAAGTGCCCCAATCTGCATCACAAAAGGCAGTCAGCTGCAGCTTACTTTTTGCTGGATAAATCAACCCTTGTGATGGGGATGTCTTCAAATATCTTACTTCCCTTAATGCTGCCTTCCAATGCACATCTTTCGGCTAACTAAGATATTGACTTAGGGCCTGTACCAAGTATGATATATCAGGCCTAGTTATTGTTAGATAGAGTAGCCTTCCTATTAGTTTTCCATACTGTTTAGGATCAGCCAAGGCTTGTTCTTCTTCACTAATCAGTTTCAAATTTTGCTCCATGGGAAATTGGACAGATTTAGCACCAAGAAGTCCACCGTCTTGTAGAATTTCCAGCGCATATTTCCTTTGGCAAATGAAAATCCCTTTCTTGGATCGGGCAACTTCTATGCCTAGGAAATATTTCAACTTTCCAAGGTCCTTTAGCTTAAAATGGTTTGCCAAATATTGCTTTAGTTTCTGTATTTCTACTTCATTGTCTCCTGCAATCACCATATCATCAACGTATACAAGCATTACGATAAAAGAGGAATCAGTTTTCTTGGTAAAGAGTGAATAATCTGCTTTAGATTGGATAAAACCAATCTTGGTGATAACAGATGTGAATTTTTGATTCCATTGACGAGAGGCTTGCTTTAAGCCATAAAGAGACCTCTTAAGCCTACATCTTCGTTGCTCCCCCTCTCTTCCATATCCCGGGGCACACTCATATATACTTCATCATCCAAATCTCCATAAAGGAAAGCATTATTAACATCAAGATGATGGAGCGACCAGTTTTTACATGCAGCAATGGACAGAAGGCATCCCACTGTTGGCATCTTGGCAACAGAGGAGAATGTTTCAAAATAATCTTCTCCTTCTCGTTGAGTGTAGCCCTTCGCCACCAATCTAGCCTTGTGTCGTTCAATACTACCATCTGCCTTATATTTGGTCTTATAGACCCATTTGCAACCGATTGGTTTCTTCCCTGGAGGCAAGTTGGTTAGTTCCCTTGTTTCATTTGCTCTGATACCATAATGAGATAGATATTTGAATTAAATATGGCAGAAAACATAGATCACTGGAACAAGAAAAATCGCCTGCAAATTTTTGTAATTATTTGTTGACCTTTTTTACAAAGCAAGAAGCAGCTCTACAAGTGAAAAAATAGAGTGGCTGTTTTGCTAAAAAGGGAATGCATTGGAATGAAAGAAAGTAGCTGTGTTATTAGTCATATAGCTGTTATGTTTAGTCTGTATTCATCTCTGATTTTCTGAATCAGATTTTTATAGATATGTAGAGCTCTTACCTTATATATTTAAAGTGGAGAACAGAAGGAAATAACATTCAATCTTTACTGGTTCATTGTCTTGGCCACCAGTCCTTCTCTTTTCTTTTTGTTATGGTATCAGAGAAGGAGTCTTAAATCTCTACTGATCCTGATTTTCCACCCACTCAACCAACACACATTAACTCCCATCATGACTAATTCAGGTGATGAAACTATAAATCCAACCAACCCACTTTTACTCCAAGGAAGATCCAGCTTCCAACCCACTATTTCTTCACCATGGAGAGAGTCTTGGACTGATATTGGTCTCTCAACCTCTTACCCCTCAGAACTATCATGCTTGGAGCAGAGCCATGTATGTGGCTTTGTCAGCCAAAAACAAACTTGGTTTTGTGGATGGCACGGTTAAGCAGCCAGCTGAAACAAGCTCTGAATACTCCCAATGGCAAAGATGCAATCACATGATTTTATCATGGATCACAAACAGCCTATCACCTGAAATAGCTGGATATGTGATGTACTCAGATTCTGTAGCAGAAGTATGGGTAGAACTGAAGAAACGATTCGCCAAGTCAAGCAACAATCGTATCTTCTTGCTGGAGCAACAACTGACAGCCACAAAACAAGAAAACAAACCAGTAAGTGTTTATTTCTCTAAAATGAAACTGATATGGGAAGAGATCTCTAGGTATGAAGACCCTTTTACTTGCTCTGCAACTGATTGTGGTGCCATCAGCATCATCAACAAAAGACAGGAGAAAAGACAGCTAATGCAATTCTTAATGGGCCTAGATGAGATGTATACCGGATTAAGGAATCAAATACTCCTTAAGGATCCACTACCATCACTTGACAGCATCTTCAACTTGGTGTTGCAAGAGGAATCCAACCATGAGCTAACCGAAAACACTCAAAAGGTGCCTGAGGCCTCGGCCATGCTTGCTTATGGAGGAAAATCTTATGGGCCAAGGAGAACAGTCAGACAAAACCAGAAGGGAAGGACTAGATCGCCTCCATCAAAGAATAAAGCACCATGTAGCAAGTGTGGGAGGACTAACCATACCGTGGACACATGCTGGGAAATCCATGGATATCCTCCCAACTACAAGCTCCACAAACCACCATCTGGTTCTAAGGATTATAGGGCCATAAATTTGATGGAGACTGAAAATGACTCAAGGAGTCATTCAACTCTTAGTGTTTCTCAGGAGCAGATACAACAACTCATTGCACTTCTTCAAAGTCAGAAATCCAGCACCACAAATTCAAACACAGAACTCTTAGGTAACCATCTTTCTAACACCCTAGGTAATCTCAAAAGAACTTTATCAGTTGTCTTTAAACATTGTTTGAGCTGCACAAATATCTCCAATAAGTTAAATACCTAGATCTTAGATTCAGGAGCCACAGACCATATAGTTGGTTCTCTGAATTTATTAACACATAAAAGAGCCATAAAAAAAACACTTCAGTAAGACTGCCAAATGGGACATCCACACCTGTCACTCACATAGGAACAGTAATCATCTCACCTACTCTCACTCTCACGAATGTTCTTTATGTTCCACTCTTCGACTTTAATCTTATTTCCACAAGTAAACTGACCAAAGACTTGAACTGTCATTGTGTTTTCCTTGCTGGTTATTGTTACATACAGGAGCTTGTAACCAAGGAGATGATTGGAGTTGCTAAGGAAGTCCAAGGTCTCTACCATTTGCAACTGGACCAGCCCCGAACAAATCATTTTGCTGCCCTATCGAACTCTATTTTGACGACTAAAATTTGGCATCTTAGAATGGGACATCCCTCTGATCAAAGAATGAATTTACTGCATAGCATAGACCCCAATATTCCTAGTTTTGACGCAAAAGTTTTTTGTGATGATTGCCATAAGGGAAAACAGACCAGATTACCGTTTTCCTCTAGGCACCATTTTGTGGAAGCTATTTTTGTTTAATACACCTTGATATTTGGGGCCCTTTTTTCTGTTGCATCATTGAATGGAGCACACTACTTTCTCACAATAGTTGATGATCACAGCCGAACAACATGGGTTTATCTCATGACAAACAAAAGTCAAACTAGAAACATCATCGAAAGTTTCTTTAACCTCATTGAAAATCAATTCAAATATCTATCTCATTAGCAAGATCAAATTCAATCTCCCGTTTGAAATTGGAAGAAAAATCCAATAGATCCTTCCAGGATCAGGAATGCAGAATGACTACCAAATATTATATATTATTCATTTCATAATGAGAATGTTTGATTATGTTTAAAAGTAGTTTCTTCAACTATTTCCTTTAGTAATACATAATATCAACCGAATCAATTTAAAACGAAATTTAAAGCAAATTCAAGAACAGCCTAAAAATTAGTGTCTCTTTGATTTGATTAAATAACTTTATTCAACTCATATATTCTGTACTTTTTGATTGGAGAATGTATTTATCATGTCAAAAGTATTGCAACTATTTTTACAAATTATTCAGGCTTTGATATAACTATTATAAGTTGGAGAGGCCAACCCCTATTATATTATTGACCTCCATAACATGATAGTTTCTTGTTGTCTTATGGTAGGTAAAGGTCCAAAAACACGTCGAAGGTTGTAAAATGATCATTTTGCAAGTGACGTCGATTTTAATTAAATAAATCAAGCTTAGACTCTCTGAATAAATATTATTCGGTTAGCAACTGCAATATGAATATAGAGCATGGTTTGGAATTGCAAAATATAAATTGATGAAGTATTTTAAATCAATAATTATTATTTATAAACTCAAACACATTGACAGTAAATACTCTTTATTTGTTATGAAAATGTTACTCAAGGTGTTGTATTCACAATCGATTATGATTTTTGGACCCATTAGGGGGGATTTAACATGTTATTTATCAAATAATAATTGTATTATTTTAAGTTAACGTAATAATCAATGGTCTACTCATTTAACGAGCAAACAACTAGGCCTCTAAATTATTTGATTGTCCATATAATTATGATAAGATTAAGCAAAAGGGATTTAAGAAATGAATAATTTTACCTTAATTATCATTAAATTACAAGTGTATAGACTAAGTGAGGTGATTGGGAAGAAGTTATTTCATGAAATACAAATCTATCCAAAAAAGTGGAGACATTACATGTGAAGCTTAAATGTAAATCAAACTACTCCAATGGACTATCTTATTATTTCCTTGCCCTACCTCTACCTTTTGTCACTTGTTCCTTTCACATTAATGGACTCGAATATTGGTCTTCCATTTATTACTGATATTTATTTTAAAAAATAAAGTAGTGGTCACTTGTTCCTAACGCCTTCAGCGACCAACTTATGGTCACTACACACTTTGCCGGGGCATACCCACATTAATTTTTACAGCTGTTTTAGCGATCAAGTAGTGGTCGCTGAACATTTAACTCCTTCAGCGACCAATGTATGGTCGCTGGAAATCTAACACCTTCATGTGTCAATCTAACAACCAACTTTGGCTTGGATGCCAAGTTATCCTGCGTATTTTTTCTAGCTGTGTAACCAACCAACCTTCAAATACACTTGACAATGTTTATAATTATTTCTTGTACACTTTTTAACCGATTATAACTAGCAACCACGAATTGGTTTGTGGTTCTGTAAGTCCCACGAAATATTTGTAAATAATAGTTGTTTGATCGATTATAAATAATAGCCATATAAGGATGGATTGTTTTGAAAGCTCATACGAAAAATTAATGCTTTATGTTAATGAGACAAATAAGTTAATCGATTTGGGCTTGTTACAATGACAGATGGACCACGAAATTTTGAAACTAAACTAATCTATTCGAAGTTTCGTTGATGGATTTTTTGATTTCAATTACCAATTTTGACTTTGCCCAAATCAATCAACAATAAAAAATTTATAGGATAAATCCACGACCATCCTAGAAGTGATAAATCCCATCTCGATCAATTTTAATATGATACTTGTCATGCTTAATTAGTATTATATAAGCAATGTCAATATTTACTGCCAACACGTTCAAAGTATGATGACCCACACATGAGTATTTCATGATCCACACAATTACCATTAAGAGTCATGGCCAATACTCACTCAAAACTAGCCCAGTCGATTTGGGTTAATTGTATTCCGAACTAAACCACAAAGATTTGAAAACAATTTGATCAAGACCATATTTTGTCATTGGTTCTTTCGGTGATTTCAATTAGGACTTTGGCCCAAATCAATTAATGATCAAACAATTCCAAGGTAAATTTCATTTTGAACATCAATGCAATATCTTGGTTAAAATAAAAAAAGAAAAGATGTATTACAATCGTCTTTCGAACGATGCCTAAACCTCCTTAAGCCATGCCCTTATCACCAACAACAATTATATCAATAATGCTAAGAGCTTAAGGAAGCAAGTCAACTCCAAAAGGTAGTTGGTTACAAGGAAAAGAATGTATGATTTCTTCTCGAGAAGCACCCCCTACTCTCTTAGGTGATCTTGTAAGATATTTTTGAAATATTCGGGAGAGGAAGAATGAAAATAGTTTCTCAGAGTTAGACCAGACCTTATGATGAATGGGCAAGAAAGGATAGATTACCTATTAAAATGTGATCAAAGAAAACTATACCTGAAGAACGGGATGCAGATTGACAAGCTACATCTCCTCTCGTTATATCGAAGAAAATTAATACTGTCTTTTCTTTTGAGATCAAATCAAGCCCTTGTATCCTCCAAATGAATCCCCATTGCTTCTCTGATTTCTCCTATTTATGGCTCGATGTTATAGAAGTTTAAAAATCAAATGGTAAATAAAAATTGTACCAAATTAATTCGAGACGAGTCTTTTAGAGTTAGTTACATAGGCCACAATCCAACTCAAATTTAATTAACTCAATAAACAAAGGGAAAAATTCATAACCAAGATGTTAAGTATCACCTATTTCAAAATTAAGAACAAATGTTTCAAATTTCAAAAATTAGATATCTATTTATGATTTAATTAATTAATTATATATTTAACTAATTAAATATATTATGATCACAAATCTATATAATTTGGTCACAAATTAATGATTTAATTAGTCATATATTATTTTTTGGTCAGAAATCAAAATTTTTACGTGGCAAATTATTTTGCGTTCACAATTCAAAAATTTTATAGGGTACAATTGTTCATCACAAACCCATCCCGACCCGGCTAGCCTAAGAAGCTAAATAAACTCATTGAGAGTAGAGTCAGAACTTCTGATGGTTCTCACCGCTTCGCCTCTTCATCTGAAACTGACCAGAACTTAGGTTGATGCAGTGTTTGACGCCCACAGTTGACAAATCTCGACCATGCCCCCAAAGCAACAATTTCTCTAAAATCTAGCGCTACCAGAATATTCTTCACAAATCGATCGATTTTGCTGAACTCAGTTTAGTCTTCAAGGTAAGGATTTGAGTTGTGGTTCATGTGTTTATTTATAAGTTATGCCTATTATTATCACTTCTAATGATTGCTGCTCCACATTTTTGTTTTTTTGTCTTCTCATTGTTGTTTTGTTAATGTTTGATTTATAGGTCAATGGGCCACATTAAAAGGGAAATGTTTGGGTTGTGTACATTGACTTTTTGGTTTTGATTTCAGCCCCTCTAACATATGGGTCTTAGTTTGCCCCTAATTTTACATGTAGTTTATTATTCATTTTCTGATAATTTTATCTAGTCGATTTAATATTTTATAGATGTAATAGGATTATGTGTATCTGAGGTACAATTAACATA